>NC_037671.1:85170546-85470546 GCF_003255815.1 Theropithecus gelada | reverse complement strand
TCCTACCTCCCCTGCTCTCTGAGGATAAAAAGACAAAAGTACAAAATGAAGAGTCATGGAAGGAAAGCAGTCAGGCTCTATGAAAAAAAAAAAAAAAAATCCCAGGATGTTCCATGTGGAGGGGAGAGATATAACCTGGAAGGGGATGCATTGTGAGGATGGGATGGTCCAGAGTGGTGTGTAAACAAATAGCATGCTGGAAAGACACATGTGGATGAGAAAGAAATCTCTCTTGGGATAATGCATTAAGAGTAAATTGGGAGCTTCGGGGTATACTTTACTATTTTAAGCCACTATGTTGGTTTAAATTTGTTATGCAGCAATAAATAACTGATAACATAACAAAACACCTCTTATTGCAAGTTAGAATAGTTAGATTTATTGACCTACAGTATTCTGCTCCATAGAGCACAGAGGATTTTAATAAGCAGAGATTTTAATAAGTAGAGCAGAGAGGATTTTAATAAGAATTTCTGTGTACACTTTAAATGTTTGAGAGAGTAGTGAGAGTGAGGAGTCCTCTTTGGACTGTGCCTCTTTAAAATCAGGACCATACAGGAAAGGGACAATGATTGTTAAGGAGATTGCTATTCTGAATAATTTCAAAGCTAAGGTGGGACCCTACCTGTACTTGACATAAAAATAATTGCCCTAAATATGAGTCAGCATGCTTTTTCACCATGAATGTCAAAATACTGAACGTTCATACAAAAGGGATAATGAGGACCTAACACAAGCAGCGCTGAGACAAAAGCAAGATATTGGAAAAATGTTTTATGACATTAAATTAAAGAAGTCTAAGAAAAAAATTCCTTGCTAAATTACTATGTGGGAATTTCCATTTTAATGCTACCTTTAATAGATTCCCAATTGCTCATGAATTTGGAGTCCGGTCTGCATGGGACTAGAGAGTTACCGGTGGAAAGGGAGACTAGCTCCATTCTGTATTTTTTCTCTGCTTGGGTACTTGATCCTGGCCCCTAACTGATGTTTTGGGAGTAGCAGTGCTCAGGTATGGAAACCAACTATCTGACCAATTTCTGCCAGAAACTGGAGACAGACCTAAGCATGTTTTGCTAATGGACTAAAAGGGACTTTGAGTAATGGTTAGGACATACCTCAGTCACTGCAGGAATGACCAGATTCAAAGATGGAGATGGCAACCACTTAAGGCTCAGCTCATTTGCATTCCTGCCCCAGAGTCTGTTATGGGGAAGGAACTGGAAGGCATGTGCCACCTTAAAACCATACATCAGTGAGCAATGTGCTTCTGACTTCATGTCCTCAGTAGAAAAACACTTACTATATAGCATCTACCAGGAGCTCTAAAATGGAGCTTGCAAGCTTAGCAGTATGTGTAAGCCCTATTTCCCAAGAAAGACAAAGAATCAGGAGTTAATAAAAACGGATGTCATTTCCTCTCTGAGAAGGCTTCTAAATATTCTCCTTTGGCCATTTCGTCAAAGCATGGAGAGGAAAGGAAACAAACCTTGTAGCCTCAAAGATTAAAGACTTCTAAAGACCTTCGAGCCTGACCTGGTGGGTAGAGGTGAGCAGGGAGAGCTTCACACCTTGAAGACTGACTCACAGACCCAGTCTCAGAGGGCTCCCTATTCAGACTGGGGAAGCTTGGAAATTAGGCTGGGGCCTAAATGGGAGACCACAGTCCCTAATAAGTTTCCAGTGTGCCAGAGTGGGAAACAGGCATGACCACTGGACTCATTTAGCCACTTTCTACATTTCTTAGATCCTACCGATCTGTCAGTGGCATGGATTCCAAAAGGTAGAGGCTAGAACTGGTCCCATCTTCGTTTTAGCTGATTCAGAAGAGGCAACTGGTGGCTGTTTGCCCAGGATGGATCTTTTCTTTTCTATTTGGAATATGGAGTCCTGTGCTTTGGATAATTTCCTAGCTCTCCATTTGCACATTTTCTAGAAGAAGCTGTGATAAACTCCATCAGGCTTCATCTGGTTGCACATCCAGAGGCACCTGAGATTTAGGTATATAATGGCCTTAACAGCAGGGATTTCTAGCTTTTTGTTTTTCTAAGAATGATTAATCTAATTCCCAATCAGGTACAGATGCTCGATACTGTATATATGAATAAATATTTCTCATAAGAAAAAAGGAGATTGGGGAAGAATTATTAAAGGTGGTAGTATGTGAACTAGCCCAAAATATAAAACACTTTGAATGTGTCTCAAATACATACTAGAACTAAATGTGCTCAGCTTCGGCTATATGTGTATTCAGGCGCTATGAAAATTCATTTCAAAGTGATGGGATCAAATTCAGAGATGAACTCAAGGCGCTTGCCAAACAATATTTTTAAAAAGAATATACACTCATGAAATGTTATTTACCGCATAACATTTCTGTCAATGAGAGACCACATATATGACAGTGGACCCATAAGATTACAATGGAGTTGAAAAATTCCTGTTACCTAGTGACATGGTAGCCATCATAACATCATAACACAGTGAAATACCTTTTCTAAATTTAGATATGTCTAGAGAACACAAATATTTACCTTTGTGTTACAATTGCCTATAGTATTCAGTCCAGTAACATGTTACATGGGTTTTTGGACTAGAAGCAATAGGCCATACCATATAGCCTAGTTGTGTAGTAGGGATACCATTTAGATTTGTGTAAGTACACTCTGTGATATTTGCAGAATGATGAAATTGCCTAATGACATATTTATCAGAATGTATCCCCCTCATTAAGTGATGCATAACTATATATTGTGTCTATATTTCCACTGTCAAGAAACTTAAATTTTTGACTCTGATTCAGACAACAGAAAATAATGAGCTTCATGCCAATCATTTCTTGTTTGTCTGCACCCTCTGAAAAAGAGACAAACATATCTGTGACTTTGAAAACATATCGTGTGCCAGAAGTTGTTCTAATATATGTAAAGAAATTGGTTTATATGTATTAACTCAGAATTTCATTTATATCTCCAGAGAGCAATAAATAACTGATCTGGCACTCATAGAACAACTCATTGGACCTTTGGATAGAGTTAATTACATTTTATATAGTAATTTCCCATAGGAGAAGCAACATGTAAAAAAGAAACAGATAATTATCTGTTACCTGAATAAAAATGGCCATTAATAACTTAATGAAATTCTGTTAACAAGGTAAATCTATTGGCAACATTATTCATTCATCAGGAAGCAGCCAGAAATGACCCAGTTATGATAAGAGATTACCAAGAACATATCGAAGGAAGATTCTCCTTTCAGAGCACTGTTATAAATTACCCCATTTCAGGACATAGTGAAGGATTCTACAGCAGGAATCAAGAGCTTGAGAAAATTATCATCAATAAAAAAAGTATGTTGTTTGCACATCTTGATTCAATTTGTGATAATAATACTCATAATCAACTGCAATGTGTTTTCAAATGCTTCTTGGAAAGGGTTAAGTCCAATATTGTTTACTTCTCCTAGGATATAATTTAAGCAGCTGCAGAAGAACGTAATACTATTCATTATCTTAAAGTATATAATTTCCACTAATTGTTAGATTACCATATGCATAGATTACAGCATCATAATGCCAGTGGACTTTAGGCAAAATTTCAATGCAAATTACAGTACAAAGCCATGATTATTGCATTTAAAATGACAAACACTGAAGAGAAAAAACAGATTTTGTTTGATCAAGCAAAAGCTTCAGCTTGATCAACAGGTTTTTGTTTTTGTTGTTGTTGTTGTTGTTTTATGACAGAGTCTCACTCTGTCGCCCAGGCTGGAGTGCAGTGCTCAGCTCACTGCAAACCCTGCCTCCTGGGTTCAAGTGATTCTTGTACCTCAGCCTCCCAAGTAGCTGGGACTTCAGGAACGTGCCACCATGTCTGGTTAATTTTTGTATTTTTAGTAGAAACGGGATTTTGCCATGTTGGCTAGGCTGGTCCCAAACTCCTGACCTCAGGTGATCTACCTGCCTCAGCCTCCCAAATTGCTGGGATTACAGACATGAGCCACCACTCCCAGCCCTTGATCAACAGTTTAAAGTAAATTTTGTTTTGTCTTATTACAAAGTTACATAGTTTTTTTAACAGAAAATTTAGAAAATATAGTTCATCAACAAGAAGAAAATCATCTGTAAGAACACTTTCAAAAAAGTCGTTGTTGCAGATTTTTAAATTTTCTTCCATGCTTTTGAAAATGTATAAACATAAGCACATACATAATTTACTTTTACAAAGAAGGGATCATAATATACGTTCTATTTTTAATCACCTATATATATTTTGTAACTATAATCTCTTATCTTATTATCATATTTTATAATGCATAATTATTCATGTTTATCATAAATTATGTAATCAATCCCATATTATTGAACATTAATTTTGCTCCCATTTTTTTCTTGTAATTGTGATGGTTAATCTTATATGTTAACTTGACTAGGTTAAGGGATACCCAGATAGCAGGTAAAATACTATTTCTGAGTGTGTATGTGAAGGTGTTCTCAGACCAAACTGAGGGTCAGGCTTCTATTTCTCATGGCCCAATAACGAGATGCAGATGAACTGGGGAGGAAAAGAGTTTTTATTTCCACAACTGCTTACTGGGAGAAGGCCTGGGAATTATTACCAGACCAACTCAAAATTACAAAGTTTTTCGGAGCTTATATACCTTCTAAGTTATATGTCTATGTGTAAGTACGCATTCATCTAAAGACATAAGTGATTAACTTATTTTAACCTATGACTAAGGTCTTAGACCTGAAGACTTTCCTCTGGAGCCTCAGTAAATTTGCTTAATCTAAATGGGTCCAGGTGCTGGGGTGATTACCCTTATCTTGCCTCCTGCCAAACCATGGAGGTTTGAGGAGTTCCTTCAGAACTCCAATAAACTTGTTTGTGGAGGCCTGGGGAGTTTCTTCAGACCCACAGTAAAAGTTCTGTTAAAAATTCCTTCATTATTTTGTCATGCTTTAAGGCCCAGGAAAGGCCTAGGCAAAACTCTTGGTGGGCTTTTGTTACATCCCAGACTTTGTAGAAGGGCACACTGGCTTTTACTATTTAACTTAACCGCTCAGTCAGTAGTGACGCTGTTTTTATGCAGGCCTGTGTTGGTGAGAACTGGCCTGCCACAAAGGTGTTTCCAGAAATAATTAGCATTTGAATAGGAAGACTGCGAAAAGAAGACCATTTTCCCCAATGTGGTCGGGCATCCTTCAAACCATTGAGGGACAAAATAGAACAAAAAGGCAGATGAAGAGTGAATTATATTTCTCTCTCTCTCTCAACCCTGTGCAGGAACACCTGTCTTTTGCTGTCCTTGGACACTGGTGCTTCTGGTTCTCCAGTCTTTGTACTCAGACTGAACTGCACTATAAGATTTGTGGTTCTCCAGCTTGCAAATGGCCTATCATGGGACTTCTTGGTGTCCAAAATTGTGTAAGCAAATTCTTATAATAAATGCCTTCTATATCTCTCTATATACTACCATTTCTGTTTCTCTGAAGCACCCTAATACAGCAACTGTAAGCAGTGCTATGATAAAAGTTCTTGACACAGTGTCTAATAATGTGTATAGTTTCTTGGAATACATTTTTGTAATTTATTGTTACCTAATGAAATAAGCAAGACTTCAAAATCAAATTGCTGGAGGGAGGTAGGGCAAGACTTCTGAATAAACCCTCCAGTGACTGTCCCTGTCATAGGAACACCAAATTGAACAATTATCCACACTAAAAAAAAAAAAGCATAAGAACCAGAAATCAGGTGAGTGATCACAGTACCTGGTTTCAACATCATATTAAGGAAAGAGGCACTGAAGGTAGTAGGAAAGACAGCCTTGAATCACCTGTAGCACCCCTGAGTCCCCAGGCAGCAGCCCTATGGTATGGAATGGAGAAAGAATCTGTGTGCTTTGGGAGGATGAGAGCAGTAATTGTGGGACTTTGCATTGGGACTCAGTGCTGCCTTGTCAGGGGAAAGTAGCACAGGGCAGAACTCAGCCAGTGCCCATGGAGGGAGCATTTAGACCAGTCCTAGCCAGAAGGAAATTGTTGGTCGAAGTCAAGGTTCTGGTAAGTATTGCCACAGTGGGTTAAAGTGCTCTGGAGTTTATTGGATGCTAAATTTTATACTAGTTCAGCCACAGTAGAATAGGGCACCAGGCAAGTCCTGAGGCCCCCATTTCAAGCCCTATCTTCCAGGTGACATTTCTAGACATACCCTGGGCAAGAAGGGAACCTGCTGTCTTAAAGGGAAGGACCCAATCCTGGATTCATCACCTACTAACTTAAGAGCCCTTGGGCCCTGAATACTCAGCACTGGTAGCCAGGCAGTACTTGCCACAACCTTGGGTGAGACTCAGAACCATGCTGCCTTTAGGAGTAACCCAGCATATTCCTAGCTATGGTGGCTCTGGAGAGATAACCCTATCGGCTTGAGGAAAGGAGAGGGAAGATTAAAGGAACTTTGTCTTGCAGCTTGGGTACCAGCTTAGTCACAAGTTTGTCACCAAGCAGGCTCCAGGGGTTCCCAATTCCAGGCCTTGGACAGCATTTCTGGACCTGCCCTGGGCCAGAGGGGGCCCATTGTCCTGAAAGGAGAGACTCAGGACTGGCAGCATTCACCATGAATTGACTGAAGAGACATGGGGCTTTGCATGAACATTGGTGGCAGCCAGGCAGTACTTGCCACAGGCCTGAGGTGATGGTGGAAATCTAGAAAGACACCTCTGTTTGAGGAAAGGGGAGGGTAGAGTGGGAAGGTCTTTGTTTTGTAGCATGAGTGCCAGCTCAGCCACAGTAGAATAGAGCGACAGGTAGATCCCTAAGTTTCCTGACTAGGCCGTGGCTCCCAGATGGTACTTCTGAACATGCCTGGGCCAGCAGGAACCCAATAGCTGAAGGGAAGAATAAAAGCATGGCTAGATTTGCTACTTGTTGACTGTAGATCCCTTGGGTCTTCATGAGTGAACATAGGCAGTAGAGGCAGTGGTCACTGCAGGTCTTGGGTGAAACCCAGTGCTATGCTGGCTTTGGGTCTGGGTCTGACCCAGTACAGTCTCAGTGGTGGTGACTACAGGGGTGCTTATGTCACCCTTTTCTCAGCTCCAGGCAGTTCAGCACAGACAGTCTCTATTTGGGAGAAAGCAAAGGAAAAGAACAAAAGTCTCTGCCTGGTAATCCAGGGAATTCTTGTGGAACTTACCTAAGACCACTAAGACAGTACCTCTATAAGTCTGCAAATGTCACAGTGTTTCCGGGCTTAGTGTGCCCCCTAAGGCAGATATGGCTGCAGCGACAAAAGACACTATAGATCCTTTGAATAATTGGAAAACCTTTCCAAGAAGGACAGAAACACAAAGGCAAGACTGTGAAGATTAAATAAATACCTAAGTCTTAGATACTCAGGCAAGGATGAACATCTACAAACATCAAGATAATCCAGAAAAACATGACCATATCAAATGAATTAAATAAGGCACTAGTGACTAATCCCAGAGAGACAGAGATATATGACCTTTCAGATAGAGAATTCAAAATAGCTGTTTGAGGGAGCTCAAGAAAATCCAAGATACCATAGAGAAAGAATTCAGAATCCTATCAGATTAATTTAACAAAGAGATAGAAATTATCAAAAACAATCAAGTAGGAATTCTGGGGCTGAAAAAGGCAATTAAAATACTGGAGAATGCATCAGAGTCTCTTAACAGCAGAATTAATCACGCAGAAGAAAGAATTAGTTAGCTTCAAGGCAGGCTATTTAAAAATACAGAGTCAGAGATGACTAAATACTGAAAATAAAAAAGAACAATGCACACATAGAAAATAGCCTCAAAAAGACAAATCTGTTATTGGCCTTAGAGAGAAAGTAGAGAGAGAGAAAATGGAGTATAAAGTTTACTAAAAGAGATAATAACAGAGAATGTTCTAAACCCAGAGAAAGATGTCAATATTCAAGTACAAGAAAGTTATATAACAAAGTAGATTTAACTTGAAGAAGACTACCTCAAGACATTTTATAACCAAACTCCCAAAGGTCAAAGATAAAGAAGGATTCCAAAAGCAGCAAGAAAAAAAGAAACAAATAACATACAATACATCTGAGAGTAGACTTCTTCATGTAAATTTTACAGGCCAGCAGAGAATGGCATGACTGCCAGTGCTGAAGGAAAATGTTTTTATCCTGGAATAGTATATTCCATAAGAAAATTCTTCAAAGTTGAAGGAAAAATAAAGACTTTTCCAGAAAAACAAAAGCTGAGCAATTTCACTAACACCAGACTTGTCCTACAAGAGATGGTAAAGAAAGCTCTTCAACATGAAATAAAAGAATGTTAATAAGCCATAAGAAATTATCTGAAGGTACAAAATGCACTGGCAATAGTAAGTATGGAGAAAAACAGAGAATAATGTAACACTGTAATTGTAGTGTGTAAACTTCTCAAATCTTGAGTAGAAAGCCTAAAAGGTGAACTTATCAAAAACAATAACTACAACTTTTCAAGACATAGACAATATATTAAGATATAAGTAGATACAACAAAAAGTTAAAAAGCAGAGGATGAAGTTAAAGTGTAAAGTTTTTATTAATTTTCTCTTTGCATGTTTGGTTGCTTATGCAATTAGTGTTAAGTTGTCATCAGTTTAAAATAAAGGATTATAAGATACTATTTGCAAGCATCATGGTTACTATAAATCAAAAAGCATAACAAGGATACACAAAAAAGCAAGAAACTAAAACATATTACCTGAGAAAATTACCTCCACTAAAAGGAAGACAGGAAAGAAAGAAGGAAGAAAAGACTGAAAAAACAACCATAAAACAAATTAAAAATTACAGGAGTAAGTCCTGACTCATCAATGTATTGAGGGTAAATGAACTAAACCCTTGAATCAAAAGACATACAATGGTTGAATGAAGAAAAAACATGACCCAATGATCTGTTGCCTACAAGAAACCCTTTACCTGTAAAGACACACATAGACTGAAAATAAAGGGATGGAAAAAGATACTCCATGTAAATGGAAAGAAAAAAAGAAAAGGCAGGAGGAGCTATGCTTATATCAAACAAAATAGATTTTAAGACAAGAACTATTAAAAAGACACAAAGAAGGTCATTATATAAACAAAGATAAAGGAAGCAATTCAGCAAGAAGATGTAACTATTGTAAATATGTATGCACCCAACACTGGAGCACCCAGATATGTAAAGCAAATATTATTAGACCAAAAAAGAGAGAGTGAGAGACTCCAATTCAGTCTTAACTGGAGACTTCAACACTCCACTTTCAGTATTGTACATATCATCCAGACAGAAATTCAATAAAGAAACAATGGACTTAATATGCACTATAGTCTTAATGAACCTAACAGATACTTACAGAACATTTCAATCAATGGTTGGAGAATACATATCCTTCTTCTCAGCACATGGATTATTCACAAGGGTAGAACATGTGCCATGTCAAGATCACAAAACAAGTCTTAAAACATTTAAAAAAATAAAAATTATATCAAGTATCTTCTCTGACCACAAAGGAGAAAAACTAGAAATCAATAAAAAGAGGAATTTTGGAAACTATACAAACACATGGAAATAAACAATTTGCTTCTGAATGACCAGTGGATCAATAAATAAAGTAAGAAGGAAATTAAATTTTTTTCAAACAAATGAAAATGGAAACACAACATTCCAAAACCTATGAGATGCAGCAAAAGCAGTAATAAAAGGTATTAGTATAGTAATAAGTGCTTACACCAAACAGAAAAACTTCAGATAAACAACCTAATGATGCCTCTTAAAAAACTAGACAAGCAAGAACAAATCAAACTCATAGTTAGAAGAAAAAAATAATAAATATCAGAGCAGAAATAAATGAAATTGAAATGAATAAAGAAAATCAAAGATCAACAAAGTACTGTTTTTTTTAAAAAAAAGCATAAACAAATCCACAAACCTTTAGCCAGACTAAGAAAAGGAGAGAAGAAACAAATAAAACAATCAGAGATGAAAAAGGAGACATTACAATTAATGTCACAGAAATTCAAAGAATCATTAGAGGCTACTATGATAAACTATATATCAATAAATTTGATAATTGAGAGAAATCAATAAAGTCCTAGACACATACAACCTACCAAGAGTTAACCACAAAGAAATCCAAAATATGAACAGACCAATAACAACAAATAACAGACCTGACAGGTAACGAGATCAAAACCATAATAAAATATCTCTCAGCAAAGAAAAGCCCAGCACCCAATTTTGCTTCACTGCTACATTTTACCTATCACTTAAAGAAGAACTAATATCAATCCTACACAAACTGTTCTGAAAAATAGAGGAAGGAATACTTCCAAACTCATTCTATAATACAAGGCCATTATTGCCCTGACACTAAAATCAAGCAGATAAAGATACATCGAACAAAAGAAAACCACAGGACAATACCTCTGATGAACATTGATGCAAAAGTCCTCAAGAAAATATTAGCAAACTGAATTCAACAACACATTAAAAGATAATTCAATGTGACCAAGAGGGATTTATCCCAGAGATGTAAGAATGGTTCAACATATGCAAATCAATCAATGTGATACATCCTATCAATAGAATAAAAGGACAAAACCATATGATCATTTCAAGTGATGCCATAAAAGTGTTAGACAAAATTCAACATCCCTCTATGATAAAAACCCTAAAAAATCTGGGTATAGAATAAATATACCTGAGTATAATAAAAGCCATATATGACAGACTCAAAGGTAATATACTAAATGGGGGAAAAGTGAAAGGCTTTCTTGTGAGATTTGGAACAAGACAAGGATGCCCATTTTCACCACTGTTATTTGACATAGTACTTGAAGTCCTAGGTGGAGCACTCAGACAAGAAAAAGGAATAAATGGTATCCAAATCAAAAAGGAAAAGTCAAATTATCCATGATGCAAATGATATAATCTTGTATTTGGAAAAATCTAAAGACTCCACCAAAATACTATTAGAACTGATAAACAAATTAAGTAAAGTTGTAGGATACAAAATAATATACAATACTCAGTAGCATTTCTATTACCAAAAGTTAACAATTTGAAAAAGAAATAAAAAAGTAATCCCATTTACAATAGGTGCAAATAAAATAAAACACCTAGGGGTAAACTTAACCAAAGAAGTGAAAGATCTCTACAATGAAAACCAAAAAACATTGATGCAAAAACATCGAAAAGAACACAAAAAGGAAAGATATTCCATGTTCATGGATTGGAAGAATCAATATTGTTAAAATGTCTATACTACCCAATGAAATTTACAAGTCCAGTATAATCCCTATCAAAATACCAAGGACATTCTTCACAGAAATAGGAAAAAATCCTAAAATTTATGTGGCATTACAAGAGAACCAGAATAACAAGAGTGAAGGTATCACATTATCTGACTTCAAATTGTACTACAGAGGTAGAATAACCAAAGAGCATGATACTGGCATTAAAAAAAAAAAAAAAAAAAAAAAGACACACAAGTCAGTGAAACAGAACAGAGAGCCCAGAAACAAATCCATACATCTATAGTCAACTCATTTCCAATAAAGGTGCCAAACACACATTGGGAAAAGGACCGTCTCTTCAATAAATAGTGCTGGGGAAACTTGATATTAATATGCAGAAGAATAAAACTAGACTGCTATTGCTCACTCTATACAAAAATCAAGTTAAAATGGATTAAAGACTTAAATCTAAGACACAAAACTATGAAACTACTAAAAGAAAACTTTGGAGAAACTCTCTAGAACATTGGTGAGTCCTAAAGCATGGGCAATCAATGCGTAAACAGACAGGAGGGATCACATCAAGTTAAAAAACTTCTGCCCAATGGTAACAATCAACATAGTGAAGACACAATCCACAGAATGGGAGAAAATATTTGCAAACTATCCATCTAACAAAGGATTAATAACCAGAATATGTAAGCTGCTCAATCAAGTCAATGAGACAAAAATCCAATAATCTGATAATGAATGGGTAAAAGATCTGAACAGACATTTCTCAAAAGAAGACATACAAATGACAAACACTTATATGAAAAGATGCTCAACATCATTCATTATCAAACAAATACAAAGAAAAAGTACAATGAGATATCATCTCATCCTAGTTAAAATGGCATTTACCCAAAAGGCAGGCAATGATGAATGCTGGTGAGGATGTGGAGAAAAGGGAACTTTCATACATAACTGGTGTGAATGTAAATTAGTAGAAACACTATGGAGAAGCACAGTTTGGAGGTTTTTCAGAAAACTAAAAGTAGAACTGCCATATGATTCAGCAATTCAACTGCTGAGTATATACCCCAAATAAAGTAAATCAGTATATTGAAGAGATATCTGCACCCTCATGTTTATTGCAGCACTATTCACAATAGCCAAGATTTGAAAGCAACTTAAGTGTCCACCAACAGATGAATGAATAAAGAAAATGTGGTATGTATAGACAACAGAGTACTATTCAGCCATAAAAAAGAATGAGATCTTGTCATTTGCAGCAACATGGGTGGGACTATAAGCCAGTCACAGAAAGATAAATATTAAATGTTTGCACTTATTTGTGGCAACAAAGACAATTGAAATAATGAAACTCATGGAGATAGAGAGTAAAATGATGTTTACCAGAGGCTGAGAAGGGTATTGTGATGTGGAAGTGGGGATGTAATGAGTACAAAATATAGTTGGACAGAATGAATAACACCTAGTATTTATATATCACTCTGTCACCACTGTAAATGTTCTTATTTGGTCTTAAGTCTCATTTGGAAATAGCAGAATGGTGGGTTTTGTGAAGTGGAAACAAGGACTTCAGATTATTATTTTTTAAAAGGGTTAGAATAGAGGGGATTCCCCCCCCCCATATTATAATTTCCTTTTTACCCAAGAAAAACATTTGTCTGTTTTAGGATCTGTTTTCTTAAAGTTTCAGTTCAATACTGTTGTATTTGGCATGCTTTGGTTTGTTCTCATATGTAGAAGCCTCATGCATGAGCTCAGGGCAAAACAATGACCTCCCATAATTTTGTTTTAAAATTCCCCACTTTTAGCCAGGTTCTCACATAGGTGCGAATATGACAATAACTTAGGGCCTTAGTGCTACTTTCAGTTACCATCATTTTAGGTTTCTGGTTTCAGCACATCATTCATAGGTTATGGTGTTCTCATGGTAACATATTTCTTTGAGTTTTTGTCATTTCAAGTTGACAAGAGACCATCTGAAATTCTAGAGATGACTGCATGCAAACATTGAAAACTTTTGAGGGGATACAGCACACCAAGGAGACTAGTTTTATCTCTCAGATGGATAATACTAGAAGTTTGGAGTATGCTCCTGCCATGGTCCCTATAAACAAAAACCAACTAAAATCAAATAAATCAAAGAATGAGCCAGATAAAGAGTCTACTCATTTTAAACAAGCAGCCTGTTCATTAATTCCTTACAATTGAATTTCTGTAATACCCAATGTATTCTTGCATATGCATTAAGAAGTATCAGCAACTGCACAGAAACTTTTGTTTAGTCAGAAAGTAATCTAAAGCAATTATATTATATTGTTTAGCATGACTGTAGAGAGAATTTAAAGTCTGTTGTATAACCACAACATTTACAGTAGAATTTGCTATAGAACCTATTATGAGAGAGACATTTCTAATTATTGCCTCATTTACTCCAAACCGTGAAGAAACAGACCTAATAAACGACACTCATCCAGAAGAGTGAAGCCTTCCTGGCAATTTTCTCTTTAACCTATGAGGTAAGTTAAGAGGAGTGGACCAATGTTCTGTTTCTGACTGATTATAAAGCAACAAAGGTACCACTAATATTTCTTACCCACATTACCCTTCATCTTTCATCTATCAAGGCATAAGGTTGTCCATGAGTGAGATTGGCTGCAAAATCCTTCACAAATAAAAGTATACCCATGAGTGCACATAAGAAACCCCCTTCTCAGTTGTTCATAGAGGCATAAGCAAGGGAAATAATTGAGAGATAAGAGTCTCATATTGCAGAAATGTACTGATCTATGATCTTGGGGAAAAAGCTGTCTACATCTAGGATGCTGCCTGCTTCTCTGAGAAACTTCCTTGGTTAGTTTTACCTTAAGGTCTCCAATGGGTAATTTGGAGGAGCCCTCCTGAATTATGAACCCAAGGTTCAAGGTCCCAAAGTTTAGCTGCAGTCTTGGTGGCAAGGGCAGTTTTTCTGTAGTGTCATTCTCAGAATGTCCAGTCTCTATGTTCTAGGTAGTGAAGGGCTTGATTGTCCTCACTCAATGGACAGTGAAAATCTTTCTTTACCTAGTGAAACTACACTTTAGAATAATGTGTTAAAGCCTTGTAGCATTTGCTTGTATCAGAGTTTAGAAATGGAAGATACATGAAGTTTTATTTTTAGGTGTATAGACCATCCAGTGACTTTTATAAAAGGTCAGCTTATGTTTTTCACTCTAAGTTCATCTGATTGTAATCTGTCTATAACACCTTTGATCAGGAAAATCCAGTGAATTCAGTTAACTTTGCCTAATGCTATTGTATCTGTAATACTTTGTTTAACTGTCTTACAATTCGTCTAGTGAAACAAGTACCTCTATCACTAGAGATTTCTCCAGGAATGCCCCATGAGGAAAAACACATTTTCCTGTAATCTTTTAGATATTGTTGTAACATCAACCCTCTTGCATGGGAAAGCTGTTATACAATCAGAAAACATGCATTGAAAATGACAATTGAATGCAATTTCTCTATAAATGTTTAAATGGTCTGTCAGATAACAGAAATGTACCTAAAGTTTTATTGTCTTTCCAGGATTATGGGTTTGAAAAAATTTTGGTCATAACAGTCACCACACCCACTACCTCCCCCCCTATATATATATATATATATATATATATATATATATATATATTTGATTTGAGTTATTTTATCTCTTCTATTATAAGTCATAGAATGCAGAGCTTTTAATAATGAAAGGGCTAGGCAGCTACCCAGGCTCTCCATGAGTCCATACTTAACATTGGACTTAAAGCCTCTTAAATACTAATTTCATTTCTCCAGTTTAGGTGCATAGGACTGTTTATTGCATGGGTTGTCATGAGTAATTTGACTTGAACCATGTAGTTAATTCCAATTGCTTATCTAAACAATTTCAGTACTGGCTGATTTAGCACAAAAATCTGGCAAATAACTTTCTTAATATTCAATTAATTTTTGTGCTGTCTGGGTTAGTAGTTTCATAAATCAATCAGTCTCTTCATTAGAGTTCTAAGAATTCTTACCCAGTTGAAATGATATGATCTTAAAGTTATCAGAAACTTATATTCAAGAGTGCTTGTCAGGTGGGGCAGTGGCTCATGCCTGTAATCCCAGCAATTTGGGAGGACAAAGTGGGTGGATCACTTGAGGACAAGAGTTTGAGACCAGTCTGGCCAACGTAGCAAAACCCCATTTCCACTAAAAAATAATAAAAATAAAAATAAAAATAAATAAAAAATAATAATAATAAAATAACCGGGTGTGGTGGCACATGCCTGTAATCCCAGCTGAAGCTGAGGCACGAAAATTGCTTGAATCTGGGAGGCAGAGGTAGCAGTGAGCAGAGATCATGCCACTGCACTCCAGCCTGGGTGACAAAGAGAGACTCTGTCTCAAAAAAAGAAAAAAAAAAATGCTTGTTAGAGTTCTTTCTATCCTTTCATGAACCTCCTTGAAGACACCATACTCTAGGATTTTGCATGGTTGTAACATTTTCAGAAACTGCATCAGAATTAAGCAATTAACTATGGAAAATGACTTAAAATGAGCATAAAGACAACTGACAAAGAAATTGATTATCTCTGTGGCCTACAATAATTTAACACATTTAACAATAATTATAAGTGATACCATATACCCATATAATCAGAATTTTAGGACTCCCATACAATATTGGAACATATATTAACAACATATTCATAAAAATATAACTCAAAGTTTAAACATCATCTTTTATTTGACAATGCTTCCCATGTAATTTAACATATCAAATAATCCTGTTTATGTCTTTTTTTTTGCTTCAGGGGCCCTCTGTAGCATCCCCAAGTAAAAGGCTGAAAAACAAGACTTAATTTTGAAGCTGAAATTTGATTTGGGGAAGCCTGTCAAATATGTCAAAGATTTAAAACACTTGACCAAAATAAAATCACAGGTCACTGTAAAATGACAGTCATTAATTTTGCCAAAGTGATTATTAACACATTTTAAAAAGTAAAGACCTTTATTCTTTGATACAAAGGAGACTCAGTTTTCTAAACAATGTAAAGAACTGAGAAAAAAATACCATGAGACAAAATCTGTTTCTTCTTCTCTCCTGTCTTTTGCTTTTTTTTTTTTTTTTGCAGTTTACTCAAAAAGTGAACAAAAATATTTTAGAATGCCTTACTAATACCACATGATATTTTTATTCAAAAGAGAAAACCAAATTTTACTCTTTAAAAATTTTACTTTATTTATTTACTTAACAGGGTCTCACTATGTTGCCCAGGCTGGTCTCAAACTCCTGGGTTCAAGTGATCCCTTGCCTTGGTCTCCCAAAGTGCTGGGATTACAGGTATGAGCCACCATGCTTGGTCCCAAGTTTTACTTTTGTGTTACTGTACTATCAATACTAAAGCTAATTTTAATAAAACTTTATAAATAAATATACCATCTTTTGACCACACAAGATTTCCATACATCCTTTATAGTTGTTTAGGTTTTTTTTTTTTCTCTTCTCAACTTTCTATATTTGGTTAGTTTTAGCTATATATTTTTATTCCTTCAATTTGAAATAACCTTTAAGTAACTCTTAAACTAGACAAAAGTAGTTTTTCCTCAACATGCACTTTCATGCCTTTACAACTTTCTTCACTGAAAGCATATCTTGCTTGTGTTTATACACTCTATATAAATAATTATCTCATTTCTAGTCATTTTGATTGTATCTAATGTCAATGATAACTCTTAGGAACCCTAATTTATAGTGAAAACCCTACGAAGATACTTTGAACTGTTTTATATCAGTACTTGTAGATGAAAACTATATTGTAATTATTTAGAAATTATTTGCTTAAACTATTAACAGATATAAATATATATAAAAATATATTTAGCTTTTCTATATCATATAAAAAGATGTCAAAATATATAAACATATAAGCATATAAACTTAATGTTTTAGTATTTTAACTTACTTGCAAATGACTGAGATATTTCATGATTATCTATTATTTAATTTAAAATAAAAGAATTTTGAAACTATGATGCAAGTACCCTCCCTAAAGTCTTCCCCAGTCATCCTGGGTCTCAATGTAGCACCAAAGATGGCTATGAAGGGCAAGGCCTCTCTGAGTCCTGAATTTACGTAACAGATGCAAAACTCAGGACAGATAGCAGAGCTGTGAAGATGAAGCCTGGAAGATCAGACCCCTCCCAGAAGACCCAGGAGGCAAAGCTGGGGCAGAGAAGGGATCATATGGGGTTTGAGTCTGCCTTGTAGGTGTTCTCACCATGGCCACCTATTCATGTTACCAGTGGAAGGTATCTGAGTTACTAGTGGTGAATCTTTACAGGTCTGCAGCAAGGAAGAAAGAATGAATGACTGAGGGGCATAAGGCAGAAAAAGAGACTGAGGCAAGTTTCAGAACAGGAGTGTAAGTTTATTTTAAAAAGCTTTAGAACAGGAAAGTATGCTTGGAAGAAACCCAAGCAGGCATGTGAAGGTCAAGTGCAGTGTTTAACCTTGATCCTAGGACTTTATAGGCTGACCCTTCTGCCATGATTCTTCTCTTAGGGCGGGCGGCCTGCATGTGTATGTCCTTCTTATGCTTGGGAAATGAGCATGTGCGGTTGGTTTAGGAGGTTGTATGCATGCCCATCTGAGGCTTTCTTCCCTTTTCCTATGGTGTGTCCCCAGAAGGTCATACTCTGCCATTTTGTCTCTTAATGCACATGCCTGGGAAGTTGCTTCTCCCTGGCATCTGTGTTCAATGAACACTTTAGTACGATAAATGTGAACCATCAGGAAATGACCTCTCCCTGGCACCCCTGCCAATTTATCACTTTTAGAGAGGGAATGTGATAATTGCTGAATCATCACTCAACATTCCTAGTGGGTGGGAGAGAGCTCTGTCCTACCCAACTCATGCGTGTCTAACTACCTGTAACATCCAGATTCATGAATTCAGAGGCTCAAAACAAAAAACTTAAGATCACAGTCAAATCAAGAAGTATTGAATTACGGTTAACTGAATATGTGGAAGTAGTTCCTATTTTACCAACAATTTAAAAATCAGCTTCATTTACCAAACATTATCATATACACATAACACATAGACATAGAGACACAAAGACAGAAGCAGATCTTACAGTTTTCATAAAAGATTCTCATTTGCTGGCTTTTAAATAGTTTTTTTTTTTCTCCATTCAGACTATCATTCTTCCAATTACATGTTTTATTGCCCTGAACAATTGTCAGGGAGGCAGCTCTAAATTTACATCTCCAAAGATGGGACTCACATGAAACAAAGTAGAACATTGACACCTCAAAGGCAAAGAACTTACATGTAAACAAAGGCAAGGTCTGTTATGTAAACTTTAAATCATTGTCTTCCCCATAGTTGAAGTTCCTAGTGGGTTAGATGCAGAAACAGATGCCCTTACAAATGGAGATTTCCTTTAAAGATATAAATTTATTTTACTAAAGGACTTTAAGACATCTAGGTAAATTCCAGAAAGGTATATTTCAGTTAATTGAGTCTTTTTAATATAGCTGTATCTTAACTAAAATTACTGAGTTCAGGGCAGAGTTCTCTAAGGAATAGGGCAGAGAAAGCATTTCTCCATGACTGGTTGAGCATGGATAGATCTAAAAAAGAAGTAAGCATACTTTACCTGAGGGTCTCCCTTTTATAAACCCTCTATCTACAAGAGCTTTCTTTTTGCCTTTAAGGCAGGATAGTAACTAAGCCAAAAGATTAGCAGATTTAATTTTTCTTATCAATTAGTCACTTAAGCTTTTTGTTTACCTTTCATAGTCTTTTTAAAAAAACAATAACACCATTGAAATACTTTTAGAAGCTTCTGTACATCAATAGGTATCCCTGGACGAGACTAATTCCAGAGCCCTTATTTTTAAATGAGCTTCTGAAAGTTTAGTGCTGTTCATTTGAAACATTCCACTATAACTTTAAATTACCTTTAATAAGATTTCACCATTTCTGTGTTTGCTGCTTATAGGGCCTAATACATATGCATCTACAAACTGGTACCCAGTTCTTCAGAAATTAAGGAACTCATTTTTACCTTGAATCTAGACTTTGGCTCTCAGATCCCCTTGATCAAATTAGGCAATGATTTTTCCCTACCTAAGTATGCAAGACAAATAAACAAAGGAGGTAGAACATAAAAATTCCTGTGAATTTCCAAAACCTGGATTTTACACGCTCTGCAATATTGCTGTTGACAAGCAGTTTTTGTCTGACCCACTCAGACATAAGAGGCCTCCAATGGATCCAAGCCAGTTAATTATTGGATCCAATCTGATTCGGGACCCAGTCCAGCTTCTATTATGACTTCCAAACCCAGTTTGGATCTGAAATGTACTCAAACTCAGATAGCTCAAAATGCAAATCTGTGAAGCTTTGGAATCTGAGAGAGAACTTACTGATGATCTCCAGTTGCTATGAGAAAACAGTGGACACAATGGTACATTGCTTGGTCACTTGATGCTCCTGGGGGCCACTAGAAGCTTTACTTCAGATCCCATTTCTGATGCCATCTACTAAGAAAAACCTTAGATGAATAACATTTAACAGAGTTGAATTGAGCAAAGAGCAATTCAAGAGTCAGGCAGCCCCTGAACCAGAATAGGTTCAGAGCAGCTACTCATCTATTCTTCTGAAAGCAACTTTGAGAGATTACCTAGGAGGCTTTAACTGTATAATAATACAATCTTCATTCCAAGTAAAGTTTTACTCCTTACTTTTATGCAACCTCCCTGCCAAGCTCAGAAATTTGTCCCAGACCATTGTTCTTTGGGTTTATTCATTTTACCTAAAAATTTTTTACTAACACTCTTAAATTACAAACAGCCCCCAGTTTCCTCTTCCCTATGTATAGGGTATTACGGCTTCAACCATCTAGCTCTTTTTGGAGTAACGTATTTGTGGGATTCCCACATTCATATGCACATTAAAAAATCTGTATGCCTTGGCCGGGTGTGGTGGCTCATGCCTGTAATCCCAGCACTTTGGGAGGCCAAGGTGGGTGGATCACCAGGTCAGGAGTTCAAGATCAGCCTGACCAATATAGTGAAACCCTGTATCTACTAAAAATACAGAAAAATTAGCCAGGTGTGGTGGCACTTGCCTGTAGTCCCAGCTACTCTGGAGGCTGAAGCAGGAGAATAGCTTGACCCCAGGAGGCTGAGGTTGCAGTAAGCCAAGATTGCATACCACTGCACTCCAGCCTGGGAGAAAGAGAGAGATTCCATCTAAAAAAAAAAAAAAAAAAAAAAAGGAAGAAAAGTTTGGGATAAGAGTTTTAAAAAGGCTGGCCATGGTGGCTCACATCTGTAACCCCAGCATTTTTGGAGGCCGGGGTGGGTGGATCACAAGGTCAAGAGATCGAAACCAGCCTGGTGAATATGGTGAAACCCCGTCTCTACTAAAAATACAAAAATCAGCCAGGCATGGTGGTGTGCACCTGTAATCCTAGCTACTCGGGAGGCTGAGGCAGGAGAATCACTTGAACCTGGGAGGCGAAGGTTGCAGTGAGCCGAGATTGTGCCATTTCACTCTAGCCTGGGCGATGGAGTGAGACTCCATTTAAAAAAAAAAAAAAATTTGTATGCCTTTTTCTCTTTTTAGTCTATGTATTGTCAGTCTTTCAGTGGGTAGAGAGGAAGTTTTTACTCTGCACACTATGTAATGGTGGTAATTTCTAACTGACATTTTGATCTAATAAAGGGAAGAGTATATTGTAGGGTGACCTACATACGGAGGTCACCATGATTATAATGAGCCCAGAAAACCTAGGGTTACTAGTGATTCCTAATTCTCTTGGCCCTTTGGACCCAAGCCCAGCTGAGGAGGAAACTCCTTAAGGTTGCTTTTCTGATCTTATTTTTTATTTTTACACATGAGTCACTGAAAGGAATCTTTGTTAGGAGCCTTTCTTTATTATAGGACATGGAAGGAAATGCTATCTGGTACCTCATGTGCTGTAAACTTCTGACTGAAACAGGGCTCTTGAAAGACAGAAGCTGAAACCCACCCTTAGTCTGAATTAAGAAAGACAAAGAGAGAAAGGAAATTGGCAACAATTTTCTGCCTAGGATAAAAAGGAAGAAAAAAGTCTTTAAAATGGGCAGTGGTACTCTGGGAATAAAAGCATAAAAGAAGACAATACCTGGGCGCTCAGACAGGGAATAGAATTTTACAGCAGCTATTAGCCCATACCAAAGAGCTGAAGCAAGATTTTGACAAAAACCCAAAGGCAATATTTTTCCCTTGATATATCCTCGTTATTATTCCATGTGTAGAATATGTGATTTGGTTTGCGATGCTGCATGCTGTGCTTCATTGGGAGGTGTGACTCCTTAAGGTAAGGCCAGTTTTGTTACTGGGTGATTAGGTCTGCCAAGTGTTGCCAGAGGAATAAGCTAATACCATTCGTTTACTAAATATTCACATAATCAATAATTTCAAGTTATTGTCTTAAGGATTAAGAACAGATGCACAATTTACATGCTTTTGAGATGATATTAATTTACTGTTGACATTGTCATCTGTTTGGGAATCATTTATTACTCCATAGACTCTGAGTGGTCTTGCAGGATGAAAGACATGGAAAAGTGAATGAGCGTCTATGCAAAGGGCATCGCTTCATTCAGTTCTTTGTTCAAATATCACCTCCTCAGGGATGGCTAATTGCTCTTTATTCTCTTACTCTGTTTAGTTTTGTGGGGACCCAGGACACACTATCCCAAAATACAACTGTAGGAGACCAGAAACCCCAAAATATACTTCTTTGGCATATTTCAAGTAGGTTGTTTTGAGAAACTGCAAATACAGGAGTAGCTCTGAAAAGCTATCCTTTTGTAAGTTAAATTTATTATCTATAGAGGAAATGTACATTAGTAAAAGTATCTGTATCAGGAAGAGGACTGCTTAGAGCTATTTTTTCTGACCCAAGAGACTTTTTATCTGAATAACAAGACAACATTTATCCATCACACATTTCCCCCCCTCACCCTCCTATTACTTGTGTTCCTAGCATCCCCAGAATCCCCAAACCCCTATTCCTTTCTGTAGCTCAGGCTGCTATATAAGCTTCACTTATGTGACCCTTCTTCCAGTATCATATTTTCTGGGATTCCAGTGCATAGCACATAAATATTGTTTTTCTCTTGTTAGTCTGTCTTATTTCAATTTAATTTGTATCCCAGACAAAGAATCTAGAAGGGTGGAAGGAAGTCATTTTTCACTCCCCTGCAATTACATTCATAGTGTTTGTCACTATACCAATATATAGGATTTATTAATTTGTGAGTTGTTGACCAGAATGTAAACTAGATGAGGAAAGGGGCCTTTCTTGCCTTCTCTTGTGTGTCCACTACCTAAAATTAGTTTTCATTGAATGGATTGTTGAAGGAGTGAACATCCCCATAGTTTAGGATATTTGTCTTTTCTTACGTCGCTAATAAAGACATGCCTGAGACCGGGTAACTTATAAAGGAAAGAGGTTTAATGGACTCAGAGTTCCACATGGCTGGGGAGACCTCACAATCATGAAGGAAGAGCAAAGGAATGTCTTACATGGTGGCAGCAAGAGAGGGCTTGGGCAGCGGAACTCCCATTAATAAAACTATTAGATCTCATGAGACTTATTTACTGCCATGAGAACAATATGGGGAAAACTACCCCAATGACTCAGTTATCTCCACCTGGCTCCACCCTTGACATGTGGGGATTATTACAATTAAAGGTGAGATTCGGGTGGGGACACAGTCAAACCATATCATTCCACCCCTGGCCCCTCTCAAATTTCATGTCCTGACATTTCAAAGCCAATCATGCCTTCCCAACAGTCTACCAAAGTCTTAGTTCATTTTAGCATTAACTCAAAAATCCACAGTCCAAAGTCTCATCAGAGACAAGGCAAGCCCCTTCAGCCTATGAGACTGTAAAATCAAAGCAAGTTAGTGACTTCCTAGATATAATGGGGTACAGGCATTGGGCAAATACAGCCATTCCAAATGGGGGAAGTTGGCCAAAATGAAGAGGCTACAGGCCCCATGCCAGTCCAAAATCCAATGAGGCAGTCAAACCTTAAATCTCCAAAATGACCTCCTTTGACTCTATTTCTTACCTCCAGGTCATGCTGATAGAAGAGGTGGGCTCCCTCAGCCTTGGGCAGCTCCGACCCTGAGGCTTTGCAGGGTACATCCCTCATCCCAGCTGCTTTCCTGGACTGGCATTGAGTGTCTGTGGCTTTTCCAGGTGCATAGTGGAAGCTGTCAGTGGATCTACCATTCTGGGAGGTGACCCTCTTCACACAGCTCCACTAGGCAGTGCTCTAGTGGAGTCTCTGTGTGGATGCTCCCATATCACATTTCCATTTTGCATTGCTCTAGCAGAGGTTCTTCAGGGGGGCTCTACCCCTTCAGCACACCTCTGCCTAGACATCCAGGCATTTCCATACATCCTCTGAAATCTAGGCAGAGGTTCCCAAACCTCAATTCTTGACTTTTGTGCCCTGCAGGCTCAACACCACATGGAAGCTTCCAAGGTTTAGGACCTGCACCCTCTGAAGCCAAAGCCTGAGCTGTATCCTGGCCCCTTTTAGCCATAGCTGGAGCAGCTGGGACACAGGGCACCAAGTCCGTAGGCTACACACAGTAGAGAGGGCCTGGGCCTGGCCCACTAAATTATTTTTTCCTCCTAGGGTCTCTGGGCCTATGATGAGAAGAGCTGCCAGGAAGGTCTCTGACATGCCCTGGACACATTTTCCCCATTGTTTTGGTAATTAACATTGGGCTCCTTTTTACTTACACAAATTTCTGAAACAAGCTTGAATTTCTCCCCGCAATAACGGGTTTTTCTTTCCTTTTGTGCATTGTCAGGCTGCACATTTTCCAAACGTTTATGCTCTGCTTCCTCTTAAACACTTTGCTGCTTAGAAATTTCTTCCACCAGATACCCTAAATCATCTCTCTCAAGTTCAAAGTTCCACAGATCTCTAGAGTGGGGGCAAAATGCCACCAGTCTCTTTGTTTTGTTTTTAATTTTACTTTAAGTTCTGGGATACATGTGCAGAACATGCAGGTTTGTTATGAAGGTATACTTGTGCCATGGTGGTTTGCTGCACCTATCAACCCATCATCTAGGTTTTAAGCCCCACATGCATTAGGTATTTGTCCTAATGCTCTCCTTCCCATTTCTCCCCACTTCCTGACAGGCCCTGGTGTGTGATATTCCCCTTCCTATGTCCATGTGTTCTCATTGTTCAACTCCCACTTACGACTGAGAACATGTGGTGTTTGGTTTTCTGTTCTTGTGTTAGTTTGTTGAGGATGATAATTTCCAGCTTCATCCATGT
The DNA here is from genome assembly GCF_003255815.1 of Theropithecus gelada. NCBI lineage: Eukaryota > Metazoa > Chordata > Mammalia > Primates > Cercopithecidae > Theropithecus > Theropithecus gelada. The sequence continues at coordinate 85,445,899 of NC_037671.1, read as the reverse complement.
CCCTGCAAAGAACATGATCTCATTCTTTTTTATGGCTGCGTAGTAGTCCATGGTATGTATCTGCCACATTTTCTTTATCCAGTCTATCATTGATGCTGGGCATTTGGGATGGTTCCAAGTCTTTGCTATTGTAAACAGGGCTGCAATAAACATACATGTGCATGTGTCTTTATAGTAGAATAATTTATAATCCTTTGAGTATATACCCAGTAATAGGATTGTTGGGTCAAATGGCATTTCTGGTTCTAGATCCTTGCAGAATCACCACACTGTCTTCTACAATGGTTGAACTAATTTACACTCCCACCAACAGTGTAAAAGCGTTCCTATTTCTCCACATCCTCTCCAACATCTGTTGTTTCCTGACTTCTTAGTGATCGTCATTCTAACTGGCATGAGATGGTATCTTATTGTGGCTTCAATTTGCACTTCTCTATAGCAAAAGTGACCTTTAAGTTCCCAAAAAGTTTCTTATCTTCATCTGAGACCACCTCAGCCTGCACCTTATTGTCCATTTCACTATCAACATTTCGGTCAAAGCCATTTAATTTGTCTCTTGGAAGTTCCAAACTTTCCTTTTTGAGCCCTCCAAATCTCTAGGAAGGTCCAAACATTTCCACATTTTCCTATCTTCTTCTGAGCACTCCAAACTGTTTCAACCTCTGCATGTTATCTAGTTCCAAAGTCACTTTCACCCCACATTAATGGGGTAGCAGCACCCCACTACCCAGTACCAATTTACTGTATTAGTCTGTTCTCATGCTGCTAATAAAGACTTACTCCATACTGGGCAATTTATAAAGGAAAGATATTTAATGGACTCACAGTTCCACATGGCTGGGGAGGCCTCACAGTCATAAAGGAAGGGCAAAGCGAAGCCTTACATGGTGGCAGGCAAGAGAGGACTTGTGCAAGGAAACTCCCATTTATAAAACCATCAGATTCATGGGACTTATTTACTAACACAAGAACAGTATGGGGAAACATGCCCCCATGATTCAATTATCTCCACATGGCCATGCTCTCGACACATGGGGATTATTACAATTAAAGGTAAGATTTGGGTGGGGAGAGCCAAACCATATTATCTAGGAAAGCAAAACAGGCTTGTAACATAAAACAAAAGGTTTGAGACTGTTAGTATTAGAATAAAAAGGAAGGACCTGGAAACAAAGTTGATAGAATAGAAACAATGCTTCTGCCCAACTCTCTTGGAGAGATAAAGAGTAAAGAAATTGCCTTGGGCTTAGATTCTGGAGGCCTGAATGAAAGATCAAGGGCCTAAATTTTAACACTCCACCAGATTTCACAATACCTGGTATGGATCTGGTATGTATCTACTTTGGGTGAAGTTAATTCTCAACCACCCAAGGCATTGGAATGGTGATCATGCCAGGAAATGTACTTAGTAAACTGAATAAAGTAGGTCAATAAAATATCATTCAAACTTTTTCCTTTTACATCAGCTTTAGAGAGGCCACAATTCTTTGGTTCATGGGTTGGGGAAAGACTGCTGTGTTAAAAAAAAAACAACCATAGAAATAATATAAATGCCAGTGACTCCTATTATAGGGAAGGGAGTAGAACATAGTGGTTAGGAGTTAGACAGCCTGGTTTTGAATGCTGGCTTCACAAATTACAAATTTCTGCCCTTTGACTTCTTCACTTGTAAAATCAGGAAAAATAATAAGGCCATTAGAAAGATTAAATGAAATAAAATATGCAAAGTGACTGACACTTAGAAGGATGGAAATAATATTAGCTGTTTCAGGACCTAAGGTCCAAGATAGCATGAGTTTGAATCCTTACTCAATCTTTCCTTATTTTGTGATCTCAAACAAGTTGACAAATCTTTTTGTCCTTTAGTTTTAACTAAGGCAAGTAGTAAAATTTACCTTATAGGTTTTTTGGGTTATTAAATGAATCAATATGTGAAGTACTTGAAAAACACCTGTCCCATATTAAGGACTCAAGAAACGGGAAGTATTATTAGTGCTATTACAATTTGTTGAGTATTTGTTTTAGGAAAAGTATTGTATTAGATGCCTGTCACAGCCTGTGACAACAAAGTAGGTTGTCACATTTCCTTCCTGTATGTGGATTCTAATAGCAGGAACCCCAACCAGCTTACCTATTAAAAATTAGCTCCTAAAGTGTTGCCCAGTTATTTGCAGCATCTGCCCAGGGATATCTAGCAACATCTGATATGTGCTTATAACCAGATGAGTCTTTATGAAGTAACTGCATTTTTCTTTTCCTTGGACTCTGATGCCTACTTCTTTTTTTTTTTTTTTTTTTTTTTGACGGAGTCTCGCTCTGTCGCCCAGGCTGGAGTGCAGTGGCCAGATCTCAGCTCACTGCAAGCTCCGCCTCCCGGGTTCCTGCCATTCTCCTGCCTCAGCCTCCCGAGTAGCTGGGACCACAGGCGCCGCCACCTCGCCCGGCTAATTTTTTGTGTTTTTAGTAGAGACGGGGTTTCGCCGTGTTAGCCAGGATGGTCTCGATCTCCTGACCTTGTGATCCGCCCGTCTCGGCCTCCCAAAGTGCTGGGATTACAGGCTTGAGCCACCGCGCCCGGCCTGATGCCTACTTCTTATGAATTCCCTCAAGGTATTTGGGAACTGCCTCTGCCCACCACTGGAATATCAATGGCCATGTCACATTTATTGTCTCCATAGGCTCCCAAATCCACTCAACTCAGAACATCAGATGCCATGCAGAGGTAGGGAAAATGACCTGTTCCTGAACTCCGGGCCACGTTGGTAACCTGGAACCTAGAGTCACAAAACTTCTGCTGTGTAGTCACATCAGTTTCTCCTTTTTTTTTTTTTGAGATGGAGTCTCGCTCTCTGGCCCAGGCTAGAGTGCAGTGGTGCGATCTCAGCTCACTGCAGCCTCTGCCTCCTGGGTTAAAGTGATTCCCCTGCCTCAGCCTCCCGAGTAGCTGAGACTACAGGCATGTACCACCATGCCCAGCTAATTTTTGTATTTTTAGTAGAGATAGCGTTTCACCATGTTGGCCAGGATTGTCTCAATCTCTCGACTTCGTGATCGGCCCACCTTGGCATCCCAAAGTGCTGGAATTACAGGCATGAGTCACGCGCCTGGCCCAATTTCTGCTTTTAACTCCACATTCCACAAGGTCTCAAGCCAATGCAAATGACCAGATGGATCAGATACCATTCTATATCCTGTATTGTTCCAATTCCTTCTCCCAGATGTCCAGGCCAAACCAAAGCTCTCACAATTGCAAACAAAAGTTCCTAGGCCTAGCAACAGATATAATCTGTGAGAGATTTTTTCCTCCCAGAATAGTGAGTCCTCTCTCAGTAAGACATGTCACCTTGCTGTGCATTTAATTTAATGTAAATTGCTAAAGGTCTGTAGCAGACACTGTAAGTTATCTATCTAATAGCTGTTCTTATTTCGTAACAGATTTTGTTCAAATACCTGACTGTTATATTTTGGAGAAAGCCAGTTCCCTCCCCAGGTGAGAGGCAGGGAATCTATTTTTTAGTCTGTCAGTCAAGAGGAAACTACATTCCTGTTGCCAGATGTGAGTTTAGGAATGGATAAGTGATACAATTCAACCAGTAAGATGGGAAGGGAAGTCAGGTGAAGATCAAGGGAAAAAATGCCTCTGGAAAGTAAAGTTTGCAAAGTTGTTAAACTGCTAAAGCCATCCTGCAACCAAAAGGAGTCGTTGCCATGCTAAGGATGGCAAGAATCCTCATGGTATCTCAGAGTTGTTGAATTAGCCAAACCTGAAACTGCCTGCTTGTTTTCTTCTTACTATTGACTTAATAAACATACTTAATATTTAAGCCCTTACTAGTCAGTGTGTGGTCTGTGCAACAGCACCATCAATACGACTTGGGATCTTGTTGGAAATACAGAATTTTAAGCCCCATCCCAGTCCTACTGTATCAGAATCTGCATTTTAACATGTGCCCAGGTGGTCCATATATGCATTAATGTTTGAGATGCAATGGATTAACCTCCTCCTCTCCTTCTCCTCCTCCTCCTCCTCCTCCTCCTCTTCTTCTTCTTCTTCTTCCTCTTCTTCCTCCCCCTCCTCCTTCTCTTCCTCCTCCTCCTTCTCTTTCTCCTTCTCCTCCTCCTTCTTCTTCTTTCTTCTTCTCTTATTCCTCTCATTTTTTTTTTTTTTTTGAGACAGACTTTCACTCTGCCACCCAGGTTGGAGTGCAGTGGTATGATCTCGGCTCACTGCAACCTCCATCTCCCAGGTACGAGCAATTCTCCTGCTTCAGTCTCCCAAGCAGCTGGAATTACAGGCATGCACCACCATGCCCGGCTAATTATTGTACTTTTAGTAGAGAGAGGGTTTTACCATGTTGGCCAGGCTGGTCTCAAACTCCTGACTTCAGGTGATCCATCTGCCTTGGCCTTCCGAGGTGCTGGGATTATAGGCATGAACCACCGCTCCTGGTCTCTTACTATTTTTTAATCATATGCAATTGAAAGCATTCTGGGACAGTTGCACAAGCTAGCCCAGTGTCCAAGTTGAAACTTTAAAGTGTATTTTTTCCTTAAAGCCCACTATCTTATGATTTATGTAATCAATTACCATAGACGAAATAGATAGATGACATTTCTAGATTTTGTAAAGGATGCTTTCTTACTCAGAATGGTGAATTTACCTAGATTGGCCCCCAGTCCTCTACTCCGCTTTGTTTCTGTAGACAGTACAGTTGGTGAAGGTTACATGCTTGCCATCAATCTGTGCCATGTCTGAAATAACAAAGTGTTTATAATTTTTCCATTCTATATTTTTCCCAGTTACAGAACTAGAGTACAGAAACCAAGACTTTCTACTTGCTTGTGTTTTCACAAACTTTATTTTCTCACTGGACTGCAGAGATTATTATTATTTTTTACAAACACTCAGTATTTGTCTAATGTTTGCCTAGGTTATTCAGCATATTGGGTGACTTTAGCAAAAGATTGCTGTTGCTCACTGAGGGTGTCACTTTAAAATCATGAGATTTATAAATATGGAAAGGAAAGTTTATGTCTTATGAAGGGCTGCAACCTGCAGCTGGGGAGCAAAATATTCAGCTGAGACTGAAAGCAGGTGCTTTACCAGAAGAGCAATGGGACAGGAGTTTTATGCTAAATGAGTTGGCTAAGCATACATATTTAACACAGGATATATGAATATTCATGAAGGGAGTTTGCATGCATGCATGCATGGTAAGCGAACATATATGCTACATATATCCTATATTTACACTGGGGTGGAGACAACATTAAAATGCAGTAAAATTGGGCTCTGTATATCAAAAAGATGAAATGTAGGACAAAAGGTGCTTTGTACGCAGTCTCTGTAAATTGGCCAGAGCTAGTGTATAGTTGGTAGTCATTTATCAGGAAGGAATGCTTTGTGAAACTGGTCAGCTGCCACGTCCAAACTGCAAAAAGGAGGGAAGTCTTCCCATGGCAGCAGACAATTGCTAAAAGTTGAAGTCAGTGGAGGAGTCTCCCAGTTTTTGTTTCTCAGGGCTGGTTTCTGTTTAACTCTTAGGAAAAAAATCTGGTATCAGTTAGGGAGGAAGAGAATGTACTGAGGCATGACCAAACTCTCTTTGGCCAAGAGTGGTTCGTTCAGTCAATCAGGGGACTTAAAATTTTATTTTTACTCCACAAGGGCATGTTTTTGGCAAGCCAACTCTTCAGATCCCAGCTTCACAAAGACCTATTTGAATTCTGTAGTGTTTGGCTATCTGCACAGCTCCTACTTTGCTCTACTCTCTTTTTCATGTCTGCTAATTACATCTGTATTAGTCTGTTTTCCCACTACTGTACAGAACTACTAGAGATTGGGTAATTTATAAAGAGGCTAAATTGACTCAGTTCCACAGACTTAACAGGAAGTATGTCTGGGAGCCCTCAGGAAACTTACAATCATGGCAGAAGCCAAAGAGGAAGCAAGTACTTTCTTCACATGGTGGCAGGAGAGAGAGAGAGTGAAGGGGAAGTGCCACACACTTTTAAACCTCAGATCTCATGAGAACTCATTATCATGAGAACAGCAAGGGGAAAGTCAGCCTCCCATGAGCCAATCACCTCCCACCAGGAACCTCCTCAAATTCAATATGAGATTTGGGTGGGGACACAAATACAAACCATATCAGCATGCAACACTTTACAAACAGCTGAAAGGAGTGGGGAATGCTATGTGCCATATGTGAGTCCTTCTCTTTTGCATCTCCTACATTTGAGGGCAGATGTCAAAGGTCCTCTTGTTACCTTCTCAGACAGTTTATAACATGATATATCCATTAGGCCACATGGAACCACAGGATAGATCAGATAAGAATTTTTCAGGATACTAAAATATTTTTTTCTGTTGACTTAGCCAGTCTAGCAAAAGTCATATGTCTTAATAATAGCACCCAATCCCTCTCTCCTCAATGTGACTGTCAGGCCTCTGAGCCCAAGCCAAGCCATCGCATCCCCTGTGACTTGCACGTATACACCGAGATGGCCTGAAGTAACTGAAGAATCACAAAAGAAGTGAAAATGCCCTGCCCCACCTTAACTGATGACATTCCACCACAAAAGAAGTGAAAATGGCTGGTCCTTGCCTTAAGTGATGACATTACCTCATGAAAGTCCTTTTCCTGGCTCATCCTGGCTCAAAGAGCTCCCCCACTGAGCAACTTGTGACCCCCACTCCCGCCCACCAGAGAACAAACCCCTTTGACTGTAATTTTCCTTTACCTACCCAAATCCTATAAAACGACCCCACCCCATCTCCCTTCGCTGACTCTCTTTTTGGACTCAGCCCGCCTGCACCCAGCTGATTAAAAAGCTTTATTGCTCACACAAAGCCTGCTTGGTGGTCTCTTCACATGGGCACGCATGACATTTTGCTGCCGTGACTCGGATCAGGGGACCTCCCTTGGGAGATCAATTCCCTGTCCTCCTGCTCTTTGCTCCATGAGAAAGATCCACCTATGACCTTTGGTCCTCAGACCAACCAGCCCAAGGAAAATCTCACCAATTTTAAATCAGGTAAGTGGCCCCTCTTTGAACTCTCTTCTCCAACCCCTCTCACTATCCTTTAACCTCTTTCTCCTTTCAATCTTGACGCCACACTTCAATCTTTCCCTTCTCTTAATTTCAGTTCCTTTCCTATTCTGGTAGAGATGAAGGAGATGCGTTTTATCTGTGGACCCAAAACTCTGGTGCTGGTCACGGACTCGAGAAGGCAGCCTTCCCTTGGTGTTTAATCATTGCAGGGATGCCTCTCTGATTATTCACCCATGTTTCAGAGGTATCTGACCACACAGGGATGCCTGCCTTGGTCCTTCACCCTTAGCGGCAAGTCCTGCTTTTCTAGGGGAGGGGCTAGGACCTTGACCCCTCCTCTCCCTGTCTCTACCCTTTCTCTGCTTTTCTGGGGGAGGGGCAAGAACCCTGACCCCTTCTCTTCATGTCTCTATCCCTTCTCTGCTTTTCTGGGAGCAAGAATCTCCCAACCCCTTATTTCTGCACCCCAACCTCTTATCTCTGTGCCCCAACCCCTTATTTCTGCACCTCAGCCTCTTATCTCTGCACCCCAACCCCTTATTTCCATGCTCTGACCTCTTATCTCTGTGCCCCAACCCCTTTTCTCCGCACCCCAACCCCTTTCCTGCTTTTCTGGAGGGTATGAACCCCCGAGCTCCTTCTCTCCATGTCTCCTTTCTGTCTTTTCTCTGGGCTTGCCTCCCTCACTACGGGCAACATTCCACCCTCCATTCCTCCTTCTTCTCCCTTAGCCTGTGTTCTCAAGAACTTAAATCCTCTTCAACTCACATCTGACCTAAAACCTAAATGCCTTATTTTCTTCTACAATGGTGCTTGACCCCAAAACAAACTCGACAGTAGTTCCAAATAGCCAGAAAATGGCACTTTCGATTTTTCCATCCTACAAGATCTAAATAATTCTTGTTGTAAAATAAGCAAACAGTCTGAGGTACCTGACGTTCAGGCATTCTTTTACACATCGGTCCCTCCCTAGTCTCTGTTCCCATGCAACATGTCCCAAATCTTCCTTTTTTCCCTCCCACCTGTCCCCTCAGTCCCAACCCCAAGTGTCACTGAGTCCTTCTAATCTTCCTTTTCTACAGACCCATCTGACCTCTCCCCTCCTTGCCAGGCCAAGCTAGGTCCCAATTTTTCTTAGCCTCTGCTCACCCACCCTATAATCCTTTTATCACCTCCCCTCCTCACACCCAGTCTGGCTTACAGTTTCATTCCACAACTAGCTCTCCCACACCTGCCCACCAATTTCCTTCTTTAAAAGGTGGCTGGAGCTAAAGGCATAGTCAAGGTTAATGCTCCTTCTTCTTTATCCAACCTCTCCCAAATCAGTTAGCGTTTAGGCTCTTTTTCATCAAATATGAAAAACCCAGTGCAGTTCATGGCCCGTTTAGCAGCAACCCTGAGACGCTTTACAGCCCTAGACCCTAAAAGGTCAGAAGGCCATCTTATTCTCAATATACATTTTATTATGCAATCCACTCCCAACATTAAATAAAGCTCCAAAAATTAAATTCCAGCCCTCAAACGCCACAATAAGACTTAATGAACCTTGCCTTCAAGGTGTACAATAATAGAGTAAAGGCAGTCAAGTAGCAACTTATTTCTGAGTTGTAATTCCTTGCCTCTACTGTGAGACAAACCCCAGTCACATGTCCAGCACACAACTCCAAATGCCTGAACCGCTGCTGCCAGGGGTTCCTCCAGAACCTCCTCTGCCAGGAGCTTGCTACAAGTGCTGGAAATCTGGCCACTGGGCCAAGGAATGCCTGTAGCCTGGGATTCCTCCTAAGCCATGTCCCATCTGTGTGGGACCTCACTGGAAATTGGACTGTCCAACTCACCTGGCAGCCACTCCTAGAGCCCCTGGAGCTCTGGCCCAAGGCTCTCTGATGACTCCTTTCCAGACCTTCTTGGCTTAGTGGCTGAAGGTTGACACTGCCCCATCACCTCAGAAGCCTCCTGGACCATCACAGATGCTTTGGGTAACTCTTACAGTGGAGGGTAAGTCCGTCCCCTTCTTAATCAATACAGAGGCTACCCACTCCACATTACCTTCTTTTCAAGGGCCTGTTTCCCTTGCCTCCATAACTGTTGTAGGTATTGACGGCCAGGCTTCTAAACCTCTTAATACTCCCCAACTGTGGTGCCAACTTGGACAACATTCTTTTATGCACTCCTTTTTAGTTATCCCCACCTTCCCAGTTCCCTTATTAGGCTAAGACATTTTAACGAAATTATCTGCTTCCCTGACTATTCCTAGGCTACAGCCACACCTCATTGCCGCCTTTTCTCCCAGTTCAAAACCTCCTTCACATCTTCCTCTCACATCCCCCCACCTTAACCCACAAGTATGGGACATCTCTACTCCCTACCATCCCATTAAAACCTAATCACCCTACTCATCACCAATATCCCATCCCACAGCATGTTTTAAAATGATTAAAGCCTATTATCACTTGCCTGCTATAGCATGTGCTTCTAAAACCTATAAACTCTCCTTACAATTCCCCCATTTTACCTGTCCAAAAAACTAGACAAGTCTTACAGATTAGTTCATGATCTGTGCTTTATCAACCAAATCGTTTTGCCTATCCACCCTGTGGTGCCCAATCCTTACACTCTTTTGTCCTTAATATCTTCCTCCACAACTCACTATTCCATTCTTGATCTTAAAGATGCTTTTTTCACTATTCTCCTGCACCCCTCATCCCAGCCTCTCTCTGCTTTCACCTGGACTGACCCTGACATCCATCAGTCCCTGCAGTTTACGTAGGCTATACTGCTGCAAGGCTTCACAGACAGCCCCCATTTCTTCAGTCAAGCCCAAATTTCTTCCTCATCTGTTACCTATCTCAGCATAATTGTCATAAAAACACACTTGCTCTCCCTGCTGATCATGTCTGGCTAATCTCCCAAACCCCTATCCCTTTTACAAAACAACTCCTTTCTTTCCTAGGCATGGTTAGTGTGGTCAGAATTCTTATACAAGCCTTTCTGTCCAAACAATTTGACCTTAATGTTTTAGCCTAGCTCTCATGTCTGCGTGCAGTAGCTACCACTGCTTTAATACTTTTAGAGGCCCTAAAAATCACAAACTGTGCTCAACTCACTCTCTACAGTTCTCATAACTTTCAAAATCTGTTTTCTTTCTCTCAGCTGCTGCATATACGTTCTGCTCCCCAGCTCCTTCAGCTATACTCACTCTTTGTTGAGTCTCCCATAATTACCATTGTTCCTGGCCTGGACTTCAGTCCGGCATCCCACATTATTCTGGATACCACACCTGACCCCCGTGACTGTATGTCTCTGATCCACCTGACATTCACTCCATTTCCCATATTTCCTTCTTCCCTGTTCCTCACCCTGATCACATTTAGTTTATTGATGGCAGTTCCACCAGGCCTAATCGCCACTCACCAGCAAAGGCAGGCTATGCAATAGTATCTTCCACATCTATCATTGAGGCTACTGCTCTGCCACCCTCCACTACCTCTCAGCAAGCCAAACTAGTTGGCTTCACTCAGGCCCTCACTCTTTCAAAAGGACTATGTGTCAATATTTATACTGACTCTAAATATGTCTTCCATATTAGGCACCACCATGCTGTTATATAGGCTGATAGAGATTTACACACTGTGCAAAAGTCCTCCATCATTAATGCCTCCTTAATAAAAACGCTTCTCAAAGCCACTTTACTTCCAAAGGAAGCTGGAGTCATTCACTGCAAGGGGCATCAAAAGGTGTCAGATCCCATTGCTCTAGGCAACGCTTATGCTGATAAGGTACCTAAAAAAGCAGCTAGTGTTCCAACTTCTGTCCCTCAGGGTAGTTTTCCTCCTTCACATCGGCCACTCCCACCTACTCCCCACTGAAACTTCCACCTATCAATCTCTTCCCACACAATGCAAATGGTTCTTAGACCAAGGAAAATATCTCCTTCCAGCCTTACAGGACTATTCTATTCTGTCGTCATTTCATAACCTCTTGCATGTAGGTTACAAGCCACTAGCCCGTCTCTTAGAACCTCTCATTTCCTTTCCATCATGGAAATCTATCCTCAAGGAGATCACTTCTCAATGTTCCATCTGCTATTCTACTACCCCTCAGGGATTGTTCAGGCCCCCTCCCTTTCCTACACATCAAGCTCAGGGATTTGCCCCTGTCCAGGACTGGCAAATTGACTTTACTCACATGCCCCAAGTCAGTAAACTAAAATATCTCTTAGTCTGAGTAGACACTTTCACTGGATGAGTAGAGGCCTTTCCTACAGGGTCTGAAAAGGCCACCGTGGTCATTTCTTTCCTTCTGTCAGACATAATTCCTTGGTTTGGCCTTCACACCTGTATACAGTCTGATAACGGACCAGCCTTTAATAGTCAAATCACCCAAGCAGTTTCTCAGGCTCTTGGTATTCAGTGAAACCTTTACATCCTTTACCATCCTCAATCTTCAGGAAAGGTAGAATGGACTAATGGTCTTTTAAAAACACACCTCACCAAGCTCAGTCAGCAACTTAAAAAGGACTAGACAATACTTTTACCACTTACCCTTCTCAGAATTCAGACCTGTCCTCAGAATGCTACAGGTTCCAGTCCATTTGAGTTCCTGTGTGGACACTCCTTTTTATTAAGTCACAGTCTCATTCCAGACACCAAAACAACTTGGACTACACCCCAAAAAACTTGTCATCCCTACTATCTTCTGTCTAGTCATACTCCTATTCACTGTTCTCAACTACTCAAAAATGCCCTGTGTAAACACTCGTGTTTATACTGCCGGTTTATACTGTTTCTCCAAGCCATCACAGCTGATATCTCCTGGTGCTATCCCAAACTGCCACTCTAAATTCCCTCTTAAAGTAAATAATCTTTGCTGGCAAGGCTATGCTGAACATCCTTGGGCATTCTCTAATTAGATATCCTAGGTCCTTCCAATTCTTAGTCCTTCAATACCTGTTTTTTTTCCTTCTGTTACTCAGACCTTGTGTCTTCCATTTAGCTTTTCAATTCATACAAAACCACATCCAGGCCATCACCAATCATTCTATACAACAAACATTTCTTCTAACAATCCCACAATATCACCCCTTACCACAAAATCTTTCAGCTTTATCCCTCCCACTCTAGGTTCCCACGCTGCCCCTAATCCCGCTTGAAGCAGCCCTAAGAAACATCACCCATTCTCTCTCCATACCACCCCCCCAAAATTTTTGCCGCCCCAACACTTCAACACTATTTTGTTTTATTTTTCTTATTAATCTAAGAAGGCAGGAATGTCAGTCCTCTGAGCCCAAGCCAAGCCATCGCATCCCCTTTGACTTGCATGTATATATACCCAGATGGCCTGAAGTAACTGAAGAATCATAAAAAAAGTGAAAATGCCCTGCTCCACCTTAACTGATGACATTCCACCACAAAAGAAGTGAAAATGGCTGGTCCTTGCCTTAAGTGATGACATTACCTCGTGAAAGTCCTTTTCCTGGCTCAAAGAGCTCCCCCACTGAGCATCTTGTGACCCCCACTCCTGCCCACCAGAGAACAAACCCCTTTGACTGTAATTTTCCTTTACCTACCCAAATCCTATAAAACAGCCCCACCCTTATCTCCCTTCGCTGACTCTTTTCAGACTCAGCCCGCCTGCACCCGGGTGATTAAAAAGCTATATTGCTCACACAAACCTGTTTGGTGGTTTTTTCACTTCTTTTGTGATTCTTCAGTTGCTTCAGGCCATCTGGATGTATTCATGCAGGTCACAGGGGATATGATTGCTTAGCTTGGGCTCAGAGGCCTGAAAGACACATTAAAAGGAGAAAAGGCATACAAATTTATTACATACATACACACAGGGGCCTCACAAAGTATGGCTTAAAGAAGTATCGGATGATCAAAGTTTAAGGAGTTTTGAGCCTCAGAAAGAAATGGTAGCTTGGGGGTCTCTGAGAAGGGGTGGTGACAGGTTATGTGATATTGAGGGGAGAAAATACATGAGAAAAGACTGTCTTGTTATGCAGAAATGTCTCAGGTAGCAGTACTCAGAAGAATAGGTGGTATTCACCTCTTTAAAATGTTTCCAGTGAGTTAATCTTTCTCATTTTCATGATATTATAAGGAAGAGGCCAAGAACATTGCATTCCTTCTGAAGAACTTCCCTCAGTCAGATGAGGGAGCTTCAGAGAAAGCCCTTCCTGGATTTGCTGTTCCCCAGGTGCTATCAGTTTGAAGTCCAAAGTTGCATATTTTGGAGTATCATTTACTAAGCCCCAAAAAGATCATGAGGGTGGAGCCCTCATAAATGGAATTAGTGCCTTATAAGAAGAGACATGAGAGAGATGGCTTATCTCTGTCTACCATGTGAGAATACAGTAAAAAGGCAGTTGTCTGAAAACCAGGAAGAGGGCCCCACCAGACACTGAATCTGCTGGCCCCTTGATCTTGGACTTCCCAATCTCCAGAACTGTGAAAAATAATTTTTTTTAATCCAACAATGTTTAAGCCACTCTGTCAATGATATTTAAACATATATACATACATACATACATATTTTTTAAGAATAAAAATAAAATAAAGTGCCCATGTACACCATCCATCTTAAAAATGTAGAATATAATTAGTATCTTTGAAGCCCCATGAGTGTACTCTTCACTGATGTCTCCCTGCCTCCATCGCACCCTACAAACCCAGGGGTAACCAAACTCTTGTAATTTTAGTTAGTCATTCTCTTTCTTTCCTGTATAGCTTTACCACATATGCATGTATCCCAACACAGTATGTCTGATTTTTCTCTATATAATTTTGTACTTTATGTAAATGAATCACACAGTATGTTTCTGTGACTTGCTTTTTCACTAAACATTTTGAAATTCAAACACTAATGTATGAGGCTGTAGATCATGCTTTCTCATCCCTAGTTCATATTTTGCTGTGAGTATAACATAATTTGTTTATCTGTTTTGCTGTTAATGGATATTTTGTGCTTCAATAGCCAGTGCTGCTTTGGAATCTGTATGTGGTTCCTGGTAATCATGCATAAAAGTTTGTCTAGGGAATATATTGTAAGAGCCATTAAGGCTATTCCCATATATTCTGCTGCTGTTTTCTGTCAAAGTTCCTGTTAGGATTGCATTTCACTGCCCACTTAATTTAGGTGTGGTCATATTGGATTAATGAAATGTGAGCTAAGTGATATGTGACCTTTCTGGGAAGAAGTTTTGTGAGGCAATACGTGCAATGTTCTTTTCTCCCTTCTACAGTAACTGGAAGTGTTCTGCCTAGCAACTGCTTCATCAGCATGGGTCCACAAGTAAGGCTGACAAAGACATGGAGTTGACACTCCAGTCAACCCACAATGACAATGAAGCAAGAGTGAAACAGAAATCTTTGTTGCTTTAAGCCACTTTGGGTATGTTGTCTAAAGCATTGTCTAGCTTATCCTTATACAAAAATTAGTATTGAGTGGATTTCCTTGGAAGACATCTATTCAATTTTAATAAATAATGTCAAGCTCTATTCAAAAGAGGTGGAGCCAATTTTAATACTACTTACCAAGAGTGGATGACAGTTACTGTTATTTCACAGCCTTGCCAATACTTAGTATTCTTAGACTATACTTTGCTCTGATAAAACCTTACAAAATGATGTCTATTGTTTTGATTTTTGTTTTCCTGAAGATCAGTGATACATTTTTATGTTTATTAGGTATTCAGGTTTCTTCTTCTGTGAAATGTCCATTTAGTTTATGCCTGTATTTCTATTGAGTTGCTTTCTGAATTTCTGTGCTGTTAATCATTTTCTTTTGATTAACATAAGTTCTTTAAATCTGCTCTCTATGCCTCCTTATTCATTCTTCCTGACTTATTTTTCTCGATAATATTTATTAGCATCTTATACATTATTTATTTACTTGTTCATTTATTGTATCTCTCTTAAGCTATGATGGCACCTCCATGAGGTTAGGGACTGTTTTTCCACTGGTAACTCCTCAGTGCCTAGAGATACATCTAGCACACAATAGGCATCAGGTTGAATGAATGAAAATGTATGTGACCATTGAGTTTGTTGACCTTGGCCAGTTTCACCATAAAGGTAAGTTTTGTCCTGAAATATACAGTTCCTTGAGCTTGATGTCTTACTGGCCTAATAGGGACCAGACTGAAGGTGGAGCTTTTCACTTCCACTGACTGTTATGTCACAGCAATTGTTTCTTCCTCCCTTCTTTTATTAATTGAAATGTGGCAAATTTAATCTGATATTTTTAAAAGAGGGGGATAACCTTAGATATGAAGTCCATTTGTGCAGATATTATCAAAATCATTTAAAAAACAGATATTCACCTTGATATAATTTTTAACAAGTTCACACAGAGATTTTTCACATAAAATATCACTTTGGATTTATTCACTTAAAGAACAAAATGAACATAAAATCTCCTGTGGCATCTTTTAGCAAACTACCTGCATGACAGACAAGTTCACAAAAGTTTTTCTTTAGCTACTCAGACTCTGTTCTCCTAACTTAGCCAGCACAACAAGAACACACATTTGGTGAAGTTCCCCTAAAGAAGTTTTGTTAAACACTACAAGGTGTTATGTACAGAGTGCCAGGAAATGTGTTGATATCTTTATTACAGTCTGTGTTTTTGGAACAGAGCACTTATTTTGGTAACTATGGCTGAGCATGTTGTAAACCAAGAGCTGTAGCCTTGAAATATTGAATATGGCAGAAATTTTAGCGTACTGGAGTCTATGATGAGATCCATACTAGCAAGGGCATCTGAATGCCACCTGGAGATATTTTTTTCTACTCTCCTGCCCTGCCACAGCCTTCAGTAACTGTTACCACACATGTGGTGAAGACCTCATGTGTCTCATTTAGATGTCTCTTCTCTCTCCCATCCCATCCCCAACCTGAGTATCTTGTACTTGATGAAGGTCCATAGGAAAGAGTTGATGAATGGTTGTAGATTCTTCTGTGGCTACAACTTCTAATCCATCATGGCAGCCTATATGTAGACATTGAATTTCTTCTAAGTTTGACTGGTTCCTTCTTTACCTATATATGGGAGATTCCTCCACCTTCTGCTCTTGTGCTAGGGAGGAAAAGGGCCATGGATCTCTTCTCTCCTAGGAAGGTGTAATATAGGAACCAACCAACAGTTTTTCCCACTACTGTACTCTCAGCAATCTTAATACCTCATTTTTGACACCAGATGTATGGGAGTTTCTTCCACATTAACCAATTCTCTGACAGCAGATGGATGTCCTACCATTCAACTTAATTCTCCTGGAGATAGCACAGACTCCACAGGTGAATGGCTCAGTCCCACAATACTTCAACCCATCTCAGATGCCAATTGCAAGTAGTAAGTTCCCAGTTACCCACAACTTCTGTCTGACTTGGCTACAAATCAAAGATTCCCACAATCCTCTCTTTGGGGTTGATCACTTGCTAGAGTGGCTCATGGAACCCAGGAAAACAGTTTATTTATTGTTGGTGATTTATTGTTACAAAGGATATATTAAAGAATGCAAATAAATAGCCGGATAAGGAGATATACAGGGTAAGTCTGTGAGAAGAGGTGCAGAAGTTTTATGCCCTCTTTGGCTGTGCTACCCTTACCTCCATATGCTCAATAACTCAGAAGCTCTTTAAACTTTGTCCCTTTAGGTTGATACAGAGGTCTTATTACATAGGCATAATTGATTAAAGCAATGGCCATTGGTGATCGACTCAATCTTCAACGTCTCCACCCTGGTGAGGTGGGACAGGAAAAGCTGAAAGTCCCAGCCCTCTAATCTCAGGATTGGATCCTCTGGCAAGCTGCTCCCATCCTAGGATATGCAGGGAACCCCGAGTTATACTAGCCATCTCACTAGACTACGGAAAGACACATCATTTTAGAGATCTCAAGGGTTTTGGGAGCTGTATACCAGGAAACTGGATGAAGACCAAATATATATTTCACAATATCACAGTGAAAGACTCACCACTTTTCAGGAATTAGTTCATTTGGGTTTCTTTAAGTCCTTAGATCTCTGAATTGATTTTTGTTTTGTTTTGTTTTGTTTTTTTAAATTATAGTTCTTTGGTTGACATGCTTATTCTTATTGTTAGGGTGTGTATTAGTCCATTTTCATGCTGCTGATAAAGGTATACCCAAGACTGGGAAGAAAAGAGGTTTCACTGGACTTATAGTTCCATGTGTCTGGGGAAGTCTCAGAATCATGGTGAAAAGTAAAATGTACTTCTTACATGGAGGTGGCAAGAGAAAATGAGGAAGAAGCAAAAGTGGAAACTCCTGATAAACCCCTCAGATCTCATGAGACGTATTCACTATCACGAGAATAGCACGGGATAGACCAGTTTCCATAATTCAATTACCTCCCCCTATGTCCCTCCCAAAATAAATGAGAAATCTGGGAGATACAATTCAAATTAAGATTTGGGTGAGGACACAGCCAAACCATATCATTCTACCCCCTGGCCCCTCTAAATCTCATGTCCTCACATTTAAAAATCAATCATACCTTCTCAACAGTCCCCCAAAGTCTTAATTCATTTCAACATTAACCCAAAAGTCCACAGTCCAAAGTCTTATCTGAGACAAGGCAAGTCCCTTCTGCCTATGAGCCAGTAAAATCAAAAGCAAGTGAGTTACTTCCTATATACAATGGGGGTACAAGTATTGGATAAATACAGCCATTCCAAATGGGATAAATTGGCCAAAACAAAGGGCACTAAGTCACTAGGCTGCACACAGCATGGGGACCCTGGGCCCAGCCCACAAAACCACTTTTTCCTCGTGGGCCTCCAGGCCTGTGATGTAAGGGGCTGCTGTGAAGGTCTCTGACAATAGCCTGGAGATATCTTCCCCATGGTCTTGGGGATTAACCTTAGGCTCTTTGTTATCTATGCAAATTTCTGCAGCCAGCTGGAATTTCTCCCTAGAAAATGAGGTGTTTTTTTTTTTTCTCTCACATAGCCAAGCTGCAAGGTTTTTCAAACTTTTATGCTCTGCCTCCCTTATAAAACTGAATGCCTTCAACAGCACCCAAATCACATCTTGAATCCTTTGCTGCTTAGAAATTTCTTCTGCCAGATATCCTAAGTCATCTCTCTCAACTTCAAAGTTCCACAAATCTCCAGGGCAGCGGCAAAATGCCACCAGTCCTTTGCTAAAACATAACAAGAATCACCTTTGCTCCAGTTCCCAACAAGTTCCTCATCTCCATCTAAGATCACTTCAGCCTGGAACTTATTTTTCATATTGCTATCAGTCTTTTGGGCAAAGCCATTCAACAAGTCTTTAGGAAGTTCCAAACTTTCCCACATTTTCCTATCTTGTTCTGAGCCCTCCAAACTCTTCCATCCTCTGCCTGTTACCCAGTTCCAAAGTCGTTTCCACATTTTTGAGTATCTTTTCAGCAACATCCCAGTCTACTGGTACCAATTTACCGTATTAGTCTATTTTCCCACTGCTGATAAAGACATACCTGAGAATGGGAAGAAAAAGAGGTTTAATTGGACTTACAGTTCCATATGGCTGGGGAGGCCTCAGAATCATGGTGGGAGGTAAGATGCATTTCTTCACTTGACCTTAGCCAAAAGGCCGAGAAGCGATAATAAGATGCATTTCTTAAATGGCAACAGCAAGAGGAAATGAGGAAGAAGCAAAAGTTGAAACCCCTGACAAACCCATTAGCTCTCTTGAGACTTATTCACTATCATGAGAATAGCATTGGAAAGACTGGCCCCCATGATTCACTTACTTCCCCCTGGGCCCATCCCACAACACATGGGAATTCTGGGAGACACAATTCAAGTTGAGATTTGGGTGGGGACACAGCCAAACCATATGAGGGTAGGAGCTCTCATCTCCAGTGACTTTCTAAATGGAAGTAGAAACTCCACCATAGATATATGGACAAACATAAGCTTATAAATATTCCAAGTAAATATTATTTTTCTGTGAATATTCTTAGGATGAGAAAAAGTGAGTCCTGAAACATTTCCAGGCACATGAAATATCAAAGGATAATATATGAGAATTAACAATCTTTAACTTCTCAGCTATCACATCTACTCTCTGAAATTAAAAAGTTCTAATTACCTGCCAAATGAGATAATACATTGATTAAATTTTATTTCTAATAGAAAAGCTAAAAATATTTATTTAAAAACATGGAGCAATATTAATTCTTTAGAAACCGATATGATACAAATATCAGGAATAATTTTAATTCAATTTATGAAGCCAGAAATGTTCTATATTCTGCTATATATAAAACAGTAACTTCAATTTTGTTTTGGTTACAAAAGAAGGAGTAATACCTTTTAATGGCATTTCTAGAATTTCCCTAGTTTGTTTTTTTCTAACAGAGTCTAGATTATTGTGAGTTTTTGGGCTCTTGCTTTTTTCTTTCAATCATTTTCATATACATAATAAAAATAACAAAACCATTAGTTTATAATAAGTAAAAAAGTTGAAGAAATCCTGAAATTCATTGCCTAATTTTTGTGTACAATATTCCAATTATTCTAACAAAAATCAAATGGAAACATGTATAATATTACATAACAAATGTGTAATATAAATATGTGTGTAATATCTAATATAATGATAATAGTAATATACATGGAGGGAGAATCATAGAAATAGAAGAGATCTTGGAAAATATCTGATGCAAAAATACTAATTTACAGAAGAAATTGAGACCCAAAAAGGAAAAGAGCTGTGTCTAAACTCATATAACTGATTGGTAGCAAAGCTAGGACTAGAAATCAAGTATTGTAGGTTCTTATACAAATTCTCTTTTCCTCTGCAATAAACTTGCCTCTCATGGTGTAATACACAGCTTCTTTAACTATTAGCAGAAGCTAGTTTGAGACTTCATAACTTTAAGCAGGAGAAGCCTAAAATCTCAGTGACCACCTATGGCTGCTTTCCTCTGAGAAACCTTCTCCACCCACAACAATGACTCTGCTTCAAGCAGCCATCGCACCAAGAATACTGACTCATATGTGAATGGACGTCTGACCCAAGCTTGGGCAAGTGCTAAGTTATCTGTGTTGGTAGAACCCTGAGATAAAACAGATAGCACACTTGAATAAGATAATTGAGGAGAGCTCACTGAAAGGACTACTGACATATCAGTGGACAAACTATGTGCCTCTTTATTTTGCTCACAATGGTAGGGTAGTGAGTGCCCTTGGAAATGAAGGGGAAAGGCAAGGGAGCAGTTACCAGAACTCAGAATATATGTATACAATGTTTATATAATAGAATATACAATGTGTATATATACACAATTTATATATGTATACAATGTATATACAAACACAATGGAATATTATTCAGTCATAAAAAGAACAGAAATCCTGTCATTTGCAGCAATGTGGATGGAGCTGGAAGTTATTATATTAAGTGAAATAAGCCAGGCATAGAAAGACAAATATCCCATGTTGTTACTCATATGTGAGAGCTAAACAAAAAGTGAATCTCATGGAGGTAGAAAGTTCTTATTGGCTCTGATGACTGGTTGCTGGTCCTACTGGTTCTTTAGATGACATATTCTGTCCATCAACTTCAGCTGGGGTTGTTACCAGAGGCAAAGAAAGATAAGCAGGAGAGGGTATGAAGAGAGTTTCATTAATGAGTACAATAATACATTTAGATAGAAGGATAAGGTCTGGTGTTTGATAGTACATAGGGAAACTATAATTGACAGCAATTTATCATATATTTCAAAATAGCTAGAATAATTAGAATGTTCACAACATAAAGAAAAAGTAAATATTCAGAATTTAATTATTACACATTACATGCATATATCAAAATATCACATATGCCTCCCCAAATATGTACAATTACTATGAATCAATTTTAAAAAAGAAAAATGTAAAACAAAAGTCCAGGATAAACTGAATTTAAAAGTTTTCAGATTGACAAAACTGTGGATTAAATCTTACATTCAGAAAATTGGTAATTGCCCTTAGGTCTTTTCTGAACATTTCTTCAATCCAACAGGTCTCTCTTCCTCATGAAGACACTTGAGTTAGAGAAAGCAGCAAGGATGACAGCTGCTTCTGAACAGTGCCAGTGAAGGATGAAGGAAGTTCCACATCAGGGTTGGGACCCTGACTGTGACAAGAGAAAGAACACAAGTTGTACCAACTGTGAGGACTCCAGCTGAAGCTGATGCGAAGACAGAATATGCCACCTAAAGACCCAGTAGGACCAGGCCCCTGTCATCAGAGCCAATGAGAAGTGGGGGATCACACCAGAATGTTTCATCAGCTGCCTCCTGAAACCGAACACTACCACAAAGTGGAGTAGGAGGCAAAGCAAGACCCTTCTGAGGAAAACAGCTCTGAGGCAGTTTAACCTCTGTACTGACCGCCCTCTAATGACTGTTTCTAATCTGAAGTGACTAAGTTATGCTGAAATGCAAGATTAAGAGTTGTCTACTCTTAAATGAATAAAATAAATTCAGAGCTATGTTGAATTCAGTTATGGAAAAATAAAGTTACATTTCTGACTAGCTAGCTCTAAGTCTGAAATTATAAGTCTATGAAATTTATCAACTTTGTCATACAACTGTTGTTATCCTTAGTACCATGATCATAACTACTTTTAATATAACTTTTATTGCTAAGTAAATCTGTATTCTGTTTGAAACATAAAAATAAAAATATTCACTGTGTTTAGTCATTTAGGGCTAATGACGACCTCAGAAAGACACAATGTGGGAATGGGTGTTTGTGCTGATGAAAGCCAGAAGGGAGTGAAGAATGAATGTGTGGAAAAGAAATTATTGGAGTTGGTGGAGACAACTTTCTTGAAAAAATTGTGCTTAATTAGAGTTTTTGTTACAGCTGTTTTAGTTAATACACTAGTAGCTTGATATCATGAAGATGTCAATTCTACCTAAAATGATACTCTTTAAAATTTTGTAAATCTTTTAAATAAGGTTTGATTTATGTACAATGAATTCATAATTATTAAGTACACAGTTAGATGCATTTTTAGATATGTTTGAGCTATGTAACTACCACCCAGATCAAGATATAAAATAGTTTCATCATTCCAGAGTTACCTTCATGTTCCTTCCTAGTCATTAGCCTTCCACAGAGATAACTACTATTTTGATTTCTGTCACCACAGATGAGTTTTCTGTTCTGCTTTGAACTTTGTGTAAATGGAATTATGTAGTATATACTCTTTTGTGTCTGATTTATTTTTCTGATTACAATGTTCTTGTTATTCGTATATGCTGTTGTATGTATTAATAGTTCTATTTTTCCCTGTTTTTCTTTCTTTTGCTTTGAAGTATCCCACTGTATGAATATGTTTTGATCCATTCTCCTCTTGATGGACATTTGGGCCATTTCCATTATTTGACTGTTATAAACAAAAGCTGCTATGAATATGTTTGTACATATCTTTCAGTGGAAAAGCCACAAACTTCTCTTGGTTATATACTTAAGAGTGGATTTGTTGGGTTATTAGGTCATTTGACTCTACAAAATGCTGCCTAATTGTTTTCCCAAGTGGTTGAACCAAATGACTTTCTCTTCAGCAATATAAAAAATTCCAGTTTCTCTATACTCTCATCAACACTATATACGTGTGTGTGTGTGTGTGTGTGTGTATAGCCAGTTTTTAAAAATTGTAACTGCCTCAGTAGGTGTGATGTGGTATATTGGTGTGGTTCTACTTTGCCCTTCTCTGATGTCTAATCATTTTGAGCCATTTTATATGCTTAATGGCTGTGTCTTTTGTGAAGTGCCTGTTCAAGTCCTTGCCAATTTTTAAAATTGGCACTTTGTCTTTATCTTATTAGTTTTAAAAGTTTCTTCAATAGTCTATATACAAGATCTTCATATTATAAATCACTTTTTTTTTTTTTTTTTTTTTTTTTTTGAGACGGAGTCTCGCTCTGTCACCCGGGCTGGAGTGCAGTGGCCGGATCTCAGCTCACTGCAAGCTCCGCCTCCCGGGTTTACGCCATTCTCCTGCCTCAGCCTCCCGAGTAGCTGGGACTACAATCGCCCGCCACCTCGCCCGGCTAGTTTTTTGTGTTTTTTAAGTAGAGACGGGGTTTCACCATGTTAGCCAGGATGGTCTCGATCTCCTGACCTCGTGATCCGCCCGCCTTGGCCTCCCAAAGTGCTGGGATTACAGGCTTGAGCCACCGCGCCCAGCCAGTATAAATCACTTCTTATCTGTGGATTTCCTACTCACATATTTAATAATTTTTCTGAGGTCACAGAAATGGTCTAATAGAATTTTTTTTTTTTTTTTTTTTGTTACCTTTATGCTTCATATGTTTTGTGTCTTGTTTAAGAATCATGTTTTACTCCATGGTCATGAAAATATTTTTCTATCTTTTACTAGAGCTTAATTTATTTTTAGTTTTCACTAGGTCTATATTCTACTTTTGTGTATGGTTTGAATATAAGAGTCAAAGATTCTGTTGTTTATTCCCATGTGGGTTTCCAATTTTATTAGAACTATTCATTGAAAAGACCATCTTTTCTCCTCACTGAGTTAAAGTGGCATCGTCACATAAACCACATGACCGGGTGTGTGTGTGTGTGTGTGCAAATTTCTAGCCTCTCTGTTTTCTATTGCTCTATTTGTATATCTTTATTTCAAGACCAAAGTGTCCTAATTACTGTGGTAATACTAATATGGGCAGGAGGCAGAGAAATACTGGGTAGAAAAGGGCAATCTCCAGCGAGGGCCACGCCCTCAAGCCTGGACCTGCAGCCCAAAGTAAGAACGTGCATTCCTGTTCTCTTCTCCAAATGTTGCCTTTTCCAAAACCACTCTGTCCTGCCCCACCCCACATCCTGTACCCATTAAAACTCCAGGCCCCACCAATGGACTGACAGAACAGTAGAGAAGGAGAGAAGAGAAGAAGCAGCTAGACATTGGACAGAAGCTGCTTGATTTCAGAGAGATGGCTTGATGGTGGGACCTCAGAGAAGA
Organism: Theropithecus gelada; assembly: GCF_003255815.1. Taxonomy (NCBI): domain Eukaryota; kingdom Metazoa; phylum Chordata; class Mammalia; order Primates; family Cercopithecidae; genus Theropithecus; species Theropithecus gelada. The sequence goes on along the minus strand of NC_037671.1, from coordinate 85,421,857 downwards.
GCTCAGCCAGTGATAGTCAAACTCCCGGAGAAGACCACCTCCCCACACCATCCCCTTTCCAGCTCCTCATCCCACTGAGAGCTACTTCCACTGCTCAATAAAATCCTCTACATTCACCACCCTTCAATTTGTTCGTGTGACCTGATTTTTCCTGGATGCTGGACAAGGACCTGGATGTGGTGCAAGAGGCTTTCACACTGACCCTCCACTGAGCTGTTTAACACTTAGGTCACCCTTGGCTGGCAAAGCTAAAACAGCACACTGTGACACATGCCCTCTGGGGCTCCAGGGGTCACAGGCAACCCCTAGACACTGCTGTGAGCTGGCACAGAGTTTTGCTCCTGCTGGTTGCCCAGAAGCGCGCGTCCCGGCCTCTGCACCTGCTCACTTACGCGCTCTCCCTCCCACAAGGGATAGAGAGCTGCAAGCTCAGTAAACAAGCCAAACCCTTCATAAGTCCCATGAAGGGGTCAAGGGAAGTATCCCATGTCATTACAACTTTACAGTAAGTCAGAATCTGGTAGAGGAAAATCTCCAGCTTTGTTTTGTTTTACAACTGCCTTGTCTATCTATGTTCTTTGTATTCTCACATATATTTTAGAACCATGCCTGCCAATTTTCACCTAAAACAACCTAATAATTTTAATTAGGCTTACACTGAGCCCACAGAACAATCTGGGGAGGATAGACAACTTAGCCATATTGCATCTTCCAATCCACGAATACATAATATCTCTCCACTTATAATTCTTCAGTTAGGTCTTTGATTTCTTCTTTGCTATTTTAATAATTAAGGGTTTTACAAGCATTTTTAAAGATTTATTCCTAGGTGTTTGATGTTTTTTATGCTAGTATAAGTGTTATTTTTAAAAATGTATTTTCTAATTGTTGTTGCTATTATATAGGAACACAATTGATTTTTAAATTTTGACCTTTGTGTGGAAAAAACAAACTGTTGTTTTTCTCTGCTCAACACAGAAGACTTCTGTTACCAAATGTGTGGGGGTTTCTTCCCACCAAGCAAGCAATCAGTTCTGCTGTGGACATTATTTGGTGTTCTCCAATCCAGTTCAGTTCTGACATTATCTATCTAGAGATAGTGTTAGATCCCACAGGGTGAGGGTTTCGTCGTACAAGACTGCTACCACTGTCAATGCCAATCACAGCCTTCAGATTGTTTACCTGTGCTTTTGAATAACTGGCTGTAAATTGGGGTTCTCACACTTCCCCTCCTTGGGTTTAATCCCCTCCTTAGGATTAATTTGCTAGAGTAGCTCACAGAACTGAGGGAAACACATTTATCAGTTTATTATAAAAGATATTAAAAGATACAGATGAAGAGATGCACAGGATGAGGTGTAGAAGAAGGGTGCAGAGTTTCCATGCCTTTGTCAGGCTCCCTTTAGGAGCCTCAGAGTGTTCAGCTACCCATCCTCATGGGCCTGTGATGAAGATTTCATTGCATGGGCATAATTGAGGCAGGGACAATAGTATAGAAATATTATTGGACAAAAAGGTTACTGTTACAGGTAGTTAGGCATAAGTATGGCAAGAGGGATCTCTCCCTACCCACTAGAATGTCGGGTGATAGTTTGGCAATGATCACATTGCCTCTGTAAAAATAATTCACCTGTTAACATTAAACGTGTTAATTGAATGCAGACCCCAAGGAGGAAAAGCTCCCTGGGCATGAGTGTTAAGAACAAAAGGGTGAAATAAATGTGATCTTCCAGGTACACTCTACCGGAAAAAGGAAGAAAGCCTCAGATGGTCATTCATATAACTCCCTAAATACTCTGCATGTGCTCCCTTCCCAGGTTAAAGAGGGCTCTGCACCTGGGGAAAGCCCACCCAAAGGGAAGAATTATGGAAAAGAGGCAAACTTATAAAAGTCCTAGGATCATGGTTAAATGGGGCACTTGACCTCTCTTTAACCTTCATGTGCCCACTTGGTTCTCTTCCAAGTGCACCTTCCTTTCTTTCCTGTTTTAAAGTCTTTTTTTTCTTTAATTTTTATTTATTTACTTTTTGAGACAGAGTCTTGCTCTGTTGCCCAGACTGGAGTGTGGTAGCACGATCTCAGCTCACTGCAACCTCTGCTTCCCAAGTTCAAGCAATTCTCCTGCCTCAGCCTCCTGAGTAGCTGGGATTACAGGCACCCGCCACCACGCCCAGCTAATTTTTGTATTTTTAGTAGAAACGGAGTTTCACCATGTTGGCCAGGTTGGTCTCAAACTCTTGCCCTCATGATCTGGCCGCCTTGGCCTCCCAAAGTGCTGGGATTACAGGTGTGAGCCACCGTGCCCGGCCTAAAGTCTTTTTAATAAACTTCCACTCCTGCTCTGAAACTTGCCTCAGTCTCTTTTTCTGCTTTATGCCTCTCAGTCGAATTCTTTCTTTTGAGGAGGCAAGAACTGAAGTTGCTCTGGACCCGTATATATTCACCACCAGTAACTCAGGGTAACTCGGGTCTCTTCCACCGGTAACATTATGACCTAATACTGACAGATTAAGTATGGAAATCCGGGGGCAAGACCCGTCTAGATTTTTCTTGGCCTATCTGTGTGACTTTCCTTCCTCCTGGAGGTGGGGCAGGACTGCTTCTGAAATTGAGTTCTTATGACCTACAATCAGACAAAAAAATGTCTTTATGACCAGTTCTAACACAGAAATGTGGGAGATTACGGTATATTTTTAGCTTCTATGGTCTGCCTTGGGGAAAAAAGTAGCAGGTGCAAGAAGGGCAGAAGAAGGTCAGAGAGAGAGATTCTGATTTTTGAGGCCTACTCCTGAGGCCTAAAGCATTCCAATATTATAACAATTATAACAAAAGACTGTCTTTCACCTTTATTACTCTGAAGCTATTCTGAAGCCACTTCAGGAAACAAAGACAAAAGGCCAAATGCTTTAACAAAAGATATGCTTGTTGTTTTAGTCACTTAGGATATAACAAGTGTTATCATAGTTATAAGCCAGAAATTGTGGACAAAAAACAATTTATATATATATACACATCATATATATGTATCATAATATAGATATCATATATATCATAATATCACAACCTTGTGTTTCTAAATTCACTAGTGATTTATAGCAGTCTATAAATTCTATTGGATTCCCTGTGAAACAATCACATTATTTGAGAATAAAAATGTTTTCTTTTTCCTTTTTAATCTGTAAGCCTATTGTTTCTTTCTTTCATTATTTCCTTGGCTTGTACCTCCTTTGAGTAGAAGTAGTGATAGTGAACATCTTTGTCTTGTTATCAGTCTCATCAGTTGCAAGGGGAAAGCATTCAATATTTTAACATTAAGTAAGTGTGGAGGTGACTGTCCTTCTGAGACCCACTTTTAAAGGCTAGGACCTTCAGTGAAAGAAAAAATGAAAATTCTTTTTACCAGTACGAAGAACAGTGATAAAGGAATTTTTATCGTGGCCACAGTTCTGGGTAGGATGTTTAGAATCTATCATAATCACATGCCTGTATCATATAAGTTGTGATTTGAATTCACACTACCTACATGGTGTAGAAATTCCCCAAATAGAAATTAACTTAAAAGTTGGTTTTGGGAACATTTAGCATAATTAAATACAAAGCCTCTCTGGAGAGAAGTATTCCTGGCCCACAGGGCACAAGATTTTCATAGATAAAAGCTCGCTGAGGATGAACTCACAATTTAGAACTACAAACCACAGGAGAAAAATATCCAATATTGTCAAGAGTTATTAGACATAATGAAATAGGATCTTTAGATGTTTAAGAACTGTGTATAATATTACCTGATAGACACCAAAAAATAAGCATGTTAAAAATAATAGAAATCTGACTAAATCAGCTCATTATGTGTCTCAGGGTTAAACAAAGAAATAAAAACACAAAATTTCTCATCTTGAAAAAGCAATGAGTTAATAAATACCTTTTTCATTTCTGAAATTAATAGATACAATCTGGTTTACGTATGTTTTTGCAAAACTTAGAAGTTGGTCCTAATAAAATTAAAACAGAATAATGTATATATTCCAAATTACTATTGAAAAGAAGAGCAAATAATAAATAAGAAAATAATGGCTTACTATGTGCTAGTTGCTGTTCTAAGTACTTTAAATGAACTAACTCACTTAGTACTCACAAAATCTATACTACCTGCATTTGACTCATGAGAAAACTGAGGCACACGGTGTTTAAATAACTTGTCCAAGATCACATAAGATTGAAGCCCAGAAAGTCTGAATGTATAACCTGCTCTTGTAAAGAAATGCTGATGCTGCCTCCTAAGAAACTGTTAAGGGGAGAGAGGAGTATCAAATAAAAATAAAAGACAAGAAGCATAAAATCAGAAAACCTATTAAGTATATTGACTATGATTCAGAAACCGGAATGTATTAGTTTTCTATTTCTAACAGATTACCACAAACCTAGGGGCTTAAAACATCACATATTTATTATCTTATAGTTCTGTTGGTCAGAAGTCTGCCACAGTTCTCACTGGGCTAAAATCAAGGTGTTAGGAGGGCTGAATTCCCTTTTTGGGACTCCCAGAGAGAATCTGTTTCCTACTCCTTCGGGCTTTTGGCAGAATTCAGTCTCTTGCTGCAGTAGATTGTAGGCTGAGTCCCCCATTTCCTTGCAGGAGGTCAACTGAGGGCCATTCTGAAATGCTAGAGGCTCCCTAGTTTCTTGATTAATGGTCCACTTCCTCAATTTCCAAGCCACAGTTGAGTCCATTTCAACCTTCAAATTGTTTTTGCCTCTTCTCAGCTTTCATCTGTTGCTGTTTAACCAGATTTCACTGCTATGTATCCAGGAATTAGGGACTGATTAAATTATGCTACAACCACATGAGGAGATACTAAGCAGCCATTAAGAAATTTTGGTCCAAATTTGTTTTTTTGCCCAGCTTTTACAAGCAGTTTTTGTATTTAAGTTCTAAACTACAATATTGACCTAATTTTTAAAATTCTGAGATGATATTTTGAAAAATTTGTCCCTAAATATTGAATATAATTTTAAATGAATAAGCTCACATTAAATCTAGCAAGTATGGAAGGATAATTTTATATATATATATAAATGCTAAAAAAAATCATTAGTTCACTTGGCAATTATTTCAATTTTTTTAGAATGGAAATTTCTTTATTTGTATAATAAGACCATTTAAAATTATAATTTTAGAACAATGGTGACAGGAAATGCTCATAATAACCATCAAAACTCAAATCGGAAAAGAAAAATGGGTCATTTCATTTTGCTACACTGGGTGGTCTTTTTGGCATGGACGGTCTTGATTATGACTGGCTTTTATTTTCTGATTTATACTCTTTTGTAAAATAAAATGTTTAAATAATCAAACTTGTTAAAACAATATTTACACAAAACGGAGCTTGGGTTTGAAAGCATTTTTACTTACATTATTTTCATTTAAGCCTCACAATTCCAGCTCTTCCCAGCATCCTATGAAGCCTCACTACAAAATCATGTGCATGTCTTCTTGAGGACTGCTGTCATTCAGGAAGGGAGTTGAAATTGCATCATCTTGGACACCATATTCTTTTAATAGCCCATTTTTAAAGAACAAGTGCATGAATCTATCTTAGTCTGTTTAGGCTGCTGTAACAAAATACCAAAAACTGAGTATCTTACACACAATAGAAATTGATTTCTCCAGTGTGGAGGCTGTAAGTTTAAGATCTGGAAAATTTTGTGCCTGATTAGGCCTACTTTTGGATCATAGAACAACAGCTTCCTGCTGTACCCTCACGTAGTAGAAGGGGCAGGGCAGCTCTCTGGGGCCTCTTTTATAAGGACAGTAAGCTAATTCATGACAGTTCCTCTTCATGACTGAATTACATCCCTATGTCCTCACTTCCTAAATTCATCACATTGGTGATTAGGATTCAACATAGAAATTGTCGGGGGACACAAACATTCAGACAAGAGCAGCATCTTAAAATTTTTACTATATTCTATTTAAATGGCTTTACAACTGTTATATTCAAACCCATACAAAGCATTAAAAAGCATCCACTAACATGGAAGTATTTCAACAACATAATGTTGCATATAAAAAGCAGATGGCAAAGGAACATAGATAATACAAAGCTGCCTATGTAAAGTTATCTTTCTATGGATCTAGAAAGGCATATGGTGGTATGCACAGAGAGCGGTCTGGAAGAATGCTCACCAAAATGTTGATAGTGATTATTTCTGGGTGGTAGCATTTCCAGAGATTTTTGCTTTCATTTTTGTAGCTTTAAAAAAATGTGTATTTAAACGTTTATAAACAGAAAAATTAAAGACTAAAAAAGGCCTAACTCAAACTTTGTAACTATTTTATTTTTTTAAAAGGAGTGTCTGGTATAAAACACCAGAAGAGCTCTTAATGTTTAACGAGGAGATTTAAGCAATTGGTGGAAATTGGGAAGAGCAGCTTGATAGCTTCTAAGGCCTTCTCAAACCTCCACAGCTTAGCCTTCCTACTAATATTTACGCTTGGCTCTGGGAGACAGAAGGTGAAGAAACCATAAACATTTAGAGTTGATAGGGGTATAGAGAAGAAAACAGGATTAATAGGAGATTCTATAACCCTGAGAATCCAGGTATGGTGGGATCTCAGCTTCAAGTTGACACAGGAACACAGTTCTCCACAACCAAGCTATAGACAAATCTTAACACTTCAGAGACCTGAGCAAGAGGAAGGCATCTTAGCAGTGACTGTATCCAACCCTTTCCCATGGTACATGGTCTCCTTAGCAGTGGATCTGGTAAGTGACCATTCAGCCTTTGTTTGAATGCCTGTAGGGATAAAAAAATTCAGCATCCCACAAATATATTCATTTGATCTTCAGATGGCACAGATTGTTTAGATGTTGATTCTTTATGTGATCTGATTTCTGCTCCCTGTGCCTTCAGCCCTCTGGCTCTAGATCTGGAAGAAGGCCACATGCCTTTTTTATAGGAGAGTTTTAGATATTTGAAACACACCTCAGGATCCATTTCTCTACCTCCTTTCTGGAACAGAGCCTCATTCTCCAGCTTCAATATCCACCACCATGGTCATAAGTCTCATGCACATGATTCAGTTTATCTTTACTGTCTGTTCAGCATACAATAGAGTGACAATTACCTCCCCCACCCCTTTTCTGGAGCTTTGGATTCTAATTCAAACAAAAATCACATTAGTTTAGAGAGAGGGGCAGCCTTTTCACATGACTGAGTATTTACACTGACTTTTTCAACTAAAAAAAAAAAACTTTATAGGCCGGGCTTGGTGGCTTACGCTTGTAATACCAGCACTGTGGGAGGTTGAGGCAGGCAGATCACGAGGTCAGGAGATCGAGACCATCCTGACTGACGCGGTGAAATCCCATCTCTACTAAAAATACAAAAAATAAAAAAGAGAAAAAACAAAAACATTAGCCACGCGTGGTGGCGGGCACCTGTAGTCCCAGCTACTCGGGAGACTGAGGTAGGAGAATGGCATGAACCTGGGAGGCGGAGCTTGCAGTGAGCGGAGATCGCGCCACTGCACTCCAGCCTGGGTGACAGAGTGAGACTCCGTCTAAAAAAACAAAACAAAACAAAACAAAAACCTTATCGATAAGTAGTATTATTCAGTCAACTGTCTCCTACAATATACATACAGTTGGTGTTCTTAACTCAGACGCTGGCCCTTCACTTAAATCTATTGAATGTTTCATATTAGAATAAGAACATCATTCTTTTAAATACTGAATCTGTAATCTGATGTTTTCTATATTCCCCAGTTAGAAGACATCTTCAAATTTGTTACTTATCTCCTGTCTTCATCCAAATCATTGATGAAATATTAAATGAAGCAAAGTCATGAATATATTTCTAAACCATGAATAAATTATTTGACTTTTTTTTTCCATCCTTCAACCCATTGGGGATCTACTTGTGCTTATTGCTAATATTTTCCTGAAAGTCTGCATTTCTAACAAGCACATGGGTCAGTGGTGCAAGGCTGCAGATCACACTTTGAGAAGTAAGAATGATCAGTTGGGTAGTATTGAAATTCACACGTACCTTAAAGCTCCCTATGTCTGCAGCCCTCTGGTGCTATATCTGGAAGAAAGCCACATCACTCTTTTGATAGGAGAGAAGCACAAATCCAGGGCATTGATTCTCAACCTTGCTTACACATTTGAACTACCTAATAAATGCTTAAAAACAACACCCAGAGATCCCTGCTTTTAAAAACCTTACCAGGTGATTCTGATGCACAGTGAAGATTAAGAACTACTGCTGTAAATCTAAATGCATAGCATGATAGCAAACGTTGCAATTATAAATAATTCATATTGCCTTTGTTTCTAATTTCACTTAGAAAGGGAAAATAACCACAAAACAAAAATCCTGACTATTGTGTAGTAAGGCTGGTGCCACAGCTGAAAACATACAAATCAAGATTCTGATGGGAAGCAAGCACACAGGGATTTGAACTAAATTGAGCCACCTGAACCCAAAGTCAAATTGGAAATCTCATCAGCATAATTTACCCAATACGATTTCCAAGGTTTCAGGTTAAGTTCTTCAATAATCAACTTAGGAAAGTGTTAGAGGTGCCATACATCCCAACTAGAATTGCCTAAGTGTTTGGTCTCAACAGACCCAGAGGCCATCAGTCAGAAAAATTTAGGCACACAATCTTTGGAGGCATAGGAATTGAGAAAGTAATCATCAATTTTTCTTAGCGTTAGCTCCATTACTTCAGAGCAGGACAGGTCAGAAGTAAACTGCATTCAATTTAGGTTGGAAGACTTTGTAAACAATCAAAGGCTGAAAAGTGTCAGTACTTACAGAGTCCTGATGTTAAAATACCATCAATGACTTCAATTATGTCTTTTCTTCCACCATCTGGACAGGACACTAAATTGGATGGGGACGGCTGCTGGCTGCATTTCATAGAACAACAGAAAATGCACTGAAGCCTGTGAAAGTGCAATTTTCTTTGTTATGACAACAAGAGGGCACAAGGCACATGAAGAGGCAGTTTGGTGACCTTGCCATAGCTCTCTGGGTCTCCTTGGGTTGCTTCTTGTGCATGACTGTCTATGGTGAAAGCATGTGAGAAGCCCATGGAGGTCTCTGCTGGGCTTTGTTTCTGTGTTACACATTACAATGGGCAGGGCTGGCTCCTTATAAGTAGATGAAATCCAAACATCATGACACAGAAAAGACAGAGAAGGAACGGAAATCTAGAGACCTGGACTTACTTGGACCTAGGTCTACTGCCTAGTTTGAGAATGTTAATACTTCTCAATCAGGTTCTGCTTTCGTAAGATGAAATAAGTAGAAACCTTTTTGTCCCTAGCATGATATGAGTTCTAATATTAATAATAATGGTAACAATAATTAAGCTAACAATTATTAAATACTTACTATATGCTAGCAACTTTTTTTTTTTTTTTTTTGGTAGAGATGAGATCTCACTATGTTGCCCAGGCTGGTCTCAATCCCCTGGTCTCAAGTAATCCTCCCACCTTGACCTCTCAAAGTGTGGGGATTACAGGTGTGAACTTCTGTGCCCAACCTATTCTAAATACTATATGGGTATTGACTTAACCATTTTTTAGTAGATACCATTTTATGGCAGTTTTATAAATGGGAAAACAGGGTTCATAGAGGTTAAATGACTTACTCAAAGCCATACAACTCATAAGTAGAAGGGAGACAAGACTTTAACCTAATAACCCAACCTCAGAACCTGAGCCCTTAGCCACTACATTCATTTTTCTCATGCTGATATTTGCATTTACCATTCTCTGAACATGGAATTGTGAAAAAAGTTCCACTTATGATCATATAAAATTATCTAACTATAACTATTAGATAGCATGAGCCAAATTGAGCAAGAAAAGAGGCAGAATTCAGCAATGGAATCAGCTAAGTTCCTCCATAGAACTGTTTATTTCCATAGCTTCCTCTCTGTTTAGCTTTCCACCCAGCTCTCTCATGGCAGCTGCTGTCTGACATCACTGATATTCTTCTTTCACCTTCTCTTCATTGCTTGCCTTTCACTCAGCAGGCTTCTCTTCACGGTTTTCTTTCCATTATAGATTTCATGCTCTGTCACATCAACTATTGTCTTACCAACTTCTTTGCCTGTTTTCTTTCCATTGATTCATTTAGGAAAAAACCCAACCCTCAATGAATCCACGTGCCTAGTTCTCTGAATCCATAGTAGGCTGATGGAGAAAAATCACACAGTTTCGTAGACGGGCTCCACTCAAAAATCACAAGCACCGACTTGATCAGCGCCCTTTGTGCCATAGGGAAAATTTCTATCAATCCCTAATCAACCACTCCTCCATTCACTGAAGGAACTATTTCAGATCTTCTTTACTTTTCACAGCTCTAATTCTGCTACTTTACCCTTGTCCACAGCAGACAGTCTCATTTCATTCTCAGAGAATATTGAATCCACCAGACTGTACCTTTCTCAACTCCTCGACTAAACCTGCAAATTCATCTGCATCCACACCCACACTTTCCTAATTTCTTTCCATTCACAAAAAAAGAGTCTCTTTCCCTATCTAACATTAATTCTGCACAGTGTGCTAGTGCCCTGAATTTTGTCTTCCCACTTTCTCGAGGACATGGGTCTTTCAGGTACCTACCTCCTTTCCCTTGTATCTTCCATATTTCACTCTCTAATGGCTCCTTTCCACTGGCATTTAAACATGCTCAACTGCTCTCTTCTTGAGAGGAGATGAGGGGATGCGCCACCTCTCTATCAAATATTGAATTCTTTAGTCTTAGTCGTCCCTTCACTCCTCTTCCTCCTCCTTTTCTCCATTTTTGTCTTCATCTTCATCTTGTTCTTCTTTTCTTTGGAGGTGGTGTCTTGCTATGTTACCCAGGCTGGAGTGCAGTGGCTATTCACAGTCCCAATCTTACTACTAATCAGCAAATGAGTTTTGACCTGCTCTGTTTCTGACCTGGACCAGTTCACCCCTCCTTAGCAACCTGGTGGTTCTCTGCTTTGGGGAGGTCACCATATTGATGCCAAACACCTGATTGATATACATACTAGAGCCCAGAACTCCTGGGCTCCAGCCATTCTCTCCCTTCAACCTCTCCAGTAGCTGGGACTGCAGTTGCACCCACTGTGCCTGGACAAACTTCTTGACAGAATTATTCTCCTTTGTTGTCTCCACATTCTTTTTCCTACCTATTCCTTCTCACTGCAAAATGTCTTCCAATTTATTTATTATTTTCCTTTTCAAGTTTAAAACATTTATTTAAAATATAATTTACAAAATGCTTAATATGCTGACTTAGGAGCCTACAGCGCAGGGGGAGGTGGGGTGGGCAGCTGCCCACGACACCAGCAGAGCAAGACTGCAAGTGTGTATAGCAAGCCATCAGCACTGCTGGCCTCCCTCCCATGCTCTCTATTCAGACACCCAAGGGGTCCATGTGCACCTGTGGTATCACACGACCAGAAAACAGGACCCCAGAGGTTTCTTGAGTCTCTGCTTACCAGAAAAGCTGAGTGTAGCCCTGCCAGCCCATCCCTGAGCAGGGTATCCTTAGATAGGCCAGAGCAGGGTATGGCTGGGCTGTGCAGGGCAGGTGGATTCTGGAAGGGGCTTATGGTAGCAGATGTAGTTTTATTTCCTACATGTAGGTGGAGATCACCCTGATCGAGTGGGCTGAGAAGCATTGGTCACCAGACCTGGACCACCAGCTCCTTTGCTTATAGGCTGACATCAGAGCAGTGGCTCATGGGAAGCAGTTAGCAGGAACTGAGGCCTGACTTGTGGGGTTAGAGAGGAGCTGGGGAAAAGGGACAGTAGCATGAAGGCAGATAAAGGGGTGGTAGCCTTAGGCTTCTGCCTCCCATCCCCTTGGGGTTTTCCAAGCTGAAGTCTGCAACTTACCAAAAAAAAAAAAAAAAAAAAAAAAAAAATCAGAAGAAGAAAGAAAGTTATAAAAGAAAAGAAAAGTTACAGACTACCCCCCCAAAAAAAAACCACACACACACACACAAAATCAAAACTATTTTATCATCACCCCTCCCATCTCTCCCAAAACAATAGTTTTATCTTTTCTTTCTTTCTCTTTTAAAATTTTTGCCTGCAACCTCTCTATCTGGGAAGTCCAGGGCATTACTACTGGTGGGTGTTGACAGGCACATAGTGGGCAAAATCCCATCTTTGGCCAGAGGGAGGTGTGTGCATTAGTCCCTGCCCCATCGTGAATCTGCAGACACCCAACAGCCAGCCTTCTCTTTGCCTCCCTCTAGAGGGGTGGGGGCAAAGCAAAAACAGCTGGTCCCAACTGCTGAGCCATTAGCACTGCCGGCCTTTCCACCTGGTCTACTTCTGCAGACTTTTCCCATTGAAATGACAGTCTCGTCTTGGGCCAGAAACTACTCTTACATGAGGGATGGACGTTATACATTTAAGATGTGGACACTTGGTCGGGGCAGTGGAACAATAAAGATAGCAGCCAGCTTTTATCCTTGACCAATCCTGGGGGTCATTCCCCTTCTTACTGACTGAAACTCTGTTCCAGCTCTGCTCATGAACAGTTCCTGGCTTCACATAGTTATAAGGCTGTGCTATGGACTAGTCAGTGACTCAACTGGTAGCTGGCCTTTCCTCCTAAGGGGAAGATGTTGTGGAACATGGTTTGCTGGTTTTGGATGGCCTGGCATTCCCAAAGGGCACGGCTGAGAGCCAGATGAACCAAAGGTAGAGTGAGCTGTGAAACCTAGCTTGCCACCTTGGGCGCCCTAAATGCTGCCCTAATTGCAAAACCACACCGGCCACTCCAGAATGTATTTGCTGATTAGGAGTGGGGAGGCCATCTGGCTGGCTAAGGGATAAGGCACAGTGCAAGGGAAGGAATCAGAAAGCCTGAGAGAAGCCGGGTTGTACACACAGAGCTGCTCTGGGCAGCTGTCCTTCTAACCTCTTCCACCTCAAGGAGCCAAAGCAAATCTACAGGAGTCAGGGACAGAGGAGAAACAGCCTCGATTCCAGGCCTTCACTCTGGCAAAAGGGTGAAGGGTAGTCTAGGCCTCTGGAGAACCACTCTGTTATCAATCTGCAGTGCAAAAATTTAATTTTCTCAATTTTATTCAGAATGGTCTGCTCCCAAGGTACTGATTTCACAGAGGAAATGTGCCAGGTACAGTTACTGAGCTGGGGCCATCAGTGGAGATGAAGCACCACAGATCCTTAAGAGTTCAAGCCGTGTTGGAGTCGGAAGATCTATTCACCCTCTGACCATACCAGGCAGATGGCTGAGAGTCCTGGAGCCAGACTCTTCTGGTCTTCCTTGTGCTGACAGTGAAATACTGAACAAGTCTCACATCTTTTGCTTCTAAGCCCAGGAGTGCCTTCCCACTCTCTGACACTTCCTGCTCTTTTCTAGAATTAGTAAACTTGACTGGTAGAGAACCACCCTGAACAGTATGGGATGGGGAAGTCTGCTCATTTTCTCTATCTCCCAAAATACCTCCCCAGGCTCTCTGACCCTACAGAACTAACTTGGTCTCTAGGCAAGGCCAAGATGCTCTGGAACTTAGCTGGGGTAGGGAGGTCTAGGCCTGGTGTGCTAATTTGTCTTGGGGCATAAAGCCCTGCCCCTTTTCTGGGAGGCAGTAGCAATACCGAAGCTAAGCTCACTCAAATCCTATTGGTTAATGTTTCTAGTGAATTTCCCAAAAACATTTTTAAGTCAAATACCAAATTACCCTTTCTCAATTAAAAGTTCATTAAACTGCTAAAATCCCACCCATGCCCTTTTTCTTACAAATCAAATATTTGTATGAACAAAAGAAAATAAGAAAAAAAAGAAAGGATGTTTTCAAACGGAACTTTTTAAGTGATTAAGACACCCACTTGAGGGTGAGGGCTGGAGTTCATATTTGTGTTTTGAAATCCCAAATTAATGAGCATGATAAACTGTTATTGGTGGCACTGGCTTTACCCCAAGTGGCCAAGTGGCACTGTTTGACTCTACCCTAAGTCCTTGATAGGTCCCCCCAACCCTTTCCTGATTCCTACCCTTTCCCTTTCCATTGACTTAGAGCAGCACTTGTAGATGTGCCAATCACAGAGGGAAGACATAAAGGGAGGAGGGCACAGTGCGTGAGGTTCGAGGTCCCAATGGGCACAACAAGGAAGAACACAGCACAAGTAAGTTAGGTGTTCTCTGCTCTAATCCAGCTGTTTGCCAGGTCAGTGCAGCCTGTGGAGGATGACCTGGGAGGCACTGAGGGTGGCACCTTTTCTTGCCTGAATTTAACTGCACTGTTTGAAGCCTTGTGACTCATCAGGACCAAGAGTGTCTGATCACATTATTGGGCTGGCTCTTGTCTTTGGGTTGGGCTACCCTGGTTGGCCTGTCAAGCATGAATTTCTCCTGCTCCTCCTCCAGCAAGGCCCAGGATCCACTTCTGGACTGCTGTGTGCTGTGTCCCTGCTGTGCCAGGGACTTGACTGGGAGGGCTGGCCCTGCACTGTGCTTGAGACTTGACCAGAGGGCTGGCCTCTGCTGTGCTAGGGGCTTGACTGGGAGGACTGGCTGCTGGTGGAGCAGAGGCTATTGACCCCACCAATCTGGCGGGCCTCTGGAGTATGTGGATCTGTGGAGCGGGCCCCATGGGAAGACCATTGTCCTGAATCACCATGGCTACTTTGGGAGGAGATTTGGATTTCCAGTTATCTGCTCTCTCCTCTCAACTCTCAGCAACTTCCTCATTTTCCATCTACTTGCCACTTTCTGTCCTCCCTCCATTCCTTTTTATTCATATTTGATTTATCAGTCACTGTGTTGACACTGGAGACCACTGAATCCTCCTGAAAATGCTTTTGCCCCCCTCACAGGTTTCCAGGTCACCACCCTCTCATCACTTTCTTCTTAATTCCCTGGCATTCTGTCTCAGTCTTTTCAGAGCTCTGATCTCTTCATACTCTTCCTGGGATGTTCCATCTCTTCTCATGGCTTCAATTGTCATGTTTATGCTGGTAAGTCAAGAACATATATTTGCAGCTCAGACATCTCTACTGGGCTTCCAACTCACACATCCAACTACTTGGGCATCTCCCCTTAGAAGTACCATACATGCTACAAACCTGCCCCAAATGAAATGGAATTCAGTATCTCCTGCCTCAGACCTGTTGTTCTTTTGTGTTCCCTAATGGTAATGGCAGGCATCTTAGCAAGAAACTTCACAGTGGTCATCATCTCTTCCTTTACCTCAATCACTTACATCTATTAATCAGTCTCCAAGTGTGATTGAATCTATGTCCAGACTCACTTTCTCCATTGTCACTGCTACTACCCCTTTTCAGGTCACCATTTTCACTAACTTGGACAACTGAAACAGCCTGTTAACTTGTTTACATGCTTCCTATCACGACCTCCCCTTTGTTTTCCACATTGCAGCTAGATAACATTTTCTAAATACAAATCTATTTTTCTCCTCTTTTTAATACCCTTCAATGTCTGCTCTTTACCTTGGAATAATGTCACTTAATCAAGCATAGATCTTCCTGAAGGAAAGGAAGCAAGAGAAATGTGTCTCTTCTCTTCCTACACAGGCCTATATTTAACCTAATGTGTTTGTCTGAGTGGTTAGATTCCATGGAGATTGGTGCCATAGAAATCAATGAAAGAACCAAACAGTGCAGGCAATGGCACAAACATGCAAAGAAGGAATGAGAGAAAGAAACTAAGAGAAAGGAGAAGAGATAGTGAGAGAGAAGAGGAGCAATGGAGAAAGAAAGCAAGAGCAAGAAATAGCTAGCAATAGAGAACACAAGAGCAAGTGCCTAAGAATCTTGAAGGTGAAGCGCTGGGGAGACGGGCAGTGGGGCAGCAGCCTCCTTGGCAACCAGCGCTCTCTGGCAGTGGCAGTGCTGCCTATGCAGTCCACCCTGGCCCCGTGTATTTCTCTGGAGAGGTTGGGGGAATTACAACTGGCCTCAGAGCATCTTCAAGGTCCTTAAACAGATTGTCAGATATGAGTGATCTCACAGCAGAGATGGCCCCTTACATATTCCAAACTGCCTCAATCTGTGGTGTAAGTAGGGGAATGTCAGAGTAGGATATTAAGATTTTTGTTTTTCAAAAACAAAGTATAAGCACCTGAACTGAAAGAATAAATAAATAGGTAAGGCTATTTTATTCTCAAATTGTCCACATTTCAAAATATAAATTCAAAGTTTGTGTTGAGTACATATGTAGACATGAGAGCACGAACGTTTCTTACTTCCAATTAACTACCACAAAAGCGTATATCTGTGCCAATGTGACTTACTTGGTCTGCTGAAAATAAAGAAGCAAAGATAAAAAATTCTTTTTTTTTTTTCCTACAAAACTTCTCAGAAACTAAAAGTTTGACTATCCATGTAGTCTTATTTCATAAAGGCTGAAATGAAATATGCCATTTTTTCCCTGGCTTCCTCAATGAAAGATGAATCTATAAAGGAAGTGAGGAGGCTGAGGAGAGAGAGAGAAAATATTTTAAGCAACAAGAGAAGTCCAGTTCTGAAACGTGTACATTTTTAAGTCTGAGCTGTCATAGTACATGAAGAACGAATAAAAATTACAAGTATTAGAGGTGTCATTATAATACACCTTGTTATAATTCAGATTAAAATCCTATAAAATCTTAATGATGACTAGCTACAATTTTTTCAAGTGCTTACTAATGTAGTCACTGCATTAAGTGTTGTAAATCAAGATTTTATTTGATCCTCTCAATAAACCTGAATTTACCAATGAAGACTCAAGGCTCAGTGAAATTAAACAGCTTATACAGATGCACACCACAGAAAAAGGTAGAGCTGACATTTGAGTGACAGCAGCCTGACTCCAGAACTCTTAAGTGTTATACCACATCCCTTATCCCCTGAAATATCCTTTGCCTAGAAAATATGATGTATAATTTGTTTAGCCCATAGAAGAGGTGCGTATGAATTATATTGCCTAAAAGCTGCAAAATAAGTTCCATTCTTCAAAAAAAATTTCTTCAAATATTAAAATTTAACTGTGGAATGGGAGGGGAAAGACTGGAAAGATGGAAAATAACTTTATAAAGAAGCACATGGAAGGCATTCTGTTAGATGTCAGTTTTTAACTCATTCCTACTAATTTGTTAGCACAGCTTTTTAACATTTTAGCTATTTTTAAATTTTTCATTTAAAAAACAGCTTTATTAAGATACAATTCACATATTATAGAATTCACCCATTTAAAGTGTATAATCCAGTGGTTCTTAGTATGTTTACAGTTGTGGTGATGGTAGCACAGCTTTTTGATAAGAAAGTCTTTTGGATCTCTCCTCCCCTACAAACAGTATCAAAAGCCACGAATATTTGCATATTAAATAAATACACAAACAGAAGTTCATTATGTCAGTGTTGTCCATTCTCTAAGCCAAATAGCCTGCTGTTATGACAATTGGATTGGGGTATGGACTGTCACAGGATTAAAGTGTTCCCAGGTGAGGCTGTACCCTTTCCATGAGTAACAACTAGCATTGATTGTAAGTCAACAGTACTTAGAACTGCTCCCCACGTTGCATCAGGAAGTTAGATCACAAGTCATAGGCTTGGTTTTGCCTATGATGAAGTCTACTATTTGTAATACTGACTATTAGGTCATTTCTTAGATAGTCCTCTGTACCCTTGTCAAAGCACATACTATTAACACTATGATGATAAGCACCTCAATGTTGTTTCTTATATACATTAGGTAAAAAATATTTGTTACATAAATTATGAGAGTCACTACTATTTATTGAATATGTACTTTGCCATGTACTTCACAAATATCTGCCAATATCAGAGGAATCATGCAAAGGAGGCAATATCATAGTCACTTTTCAGATATGGAAACTAAAGACTCAAGGCTAAATGGCTAGTGTCTTGCAGAACAGAGATTTAAGGCCTATTCAGGCTGATTCGGTTCGCTTATTTCTACTGTGGAAGGAAAGGAAGGGAGGAAGAGAGAGAAGGAAAGAAAGGAAGAAGATCTAAAACAATTTTTTTGAACTTGCACAACTTCAGGATTTCACCTCTGCATGCATTTTGACAACAATTATCAAAAGAGGAAATTATAATTTGTGAGTTTTCAGTTAACCAAATTGTTTGCATGACATGCAAAACATTGATCAGACGTGCCCATAATAAGTGAAAAGAAACACTGTAGGCAGATGTTTTTCAAAAGGCAAATAAGGGTAAGCAGGGTGCTGAAGATATTAATTTTCATGATTGCTGCCTTTGTTGTTTTGCTTCATTGTTCTTCACCCTGCCTGGTCTAAAAATACAAAATAACATGAGAGGAAATTAGTTTTCAGGGCCAGTTATTTTTTTAAAAGAGATCAGAAAAACGAGAATCAAGGGTAGAACATCTCTTTTCCCCTACAGTTTCCACACCTGGCCTCACAGTGGGTATACGTGGCTCTACCTCAGCTTGTCCCACTGACAGGCCATTCGTCCTCAAATTCAAAGACCAAGAGATAAGCTCAAAAAGATTGCAGCCTAAGAACAACTTGATTTTTGGTGAATTCCAAATTGGTTTTCCTCTTAAAAATGGCTTCCATACATTTCTTTTTTTTTCAGTGAACAATAGCTAACTTTTAAAAGAAATGTGAACCTTCTTGGTCAAGAGTTTAGGAAGAAGAGAAGGCTTTGCCATCTGTGAATAGTACATTATAATAGAATCTCTCTGGGAAAAGGTTGTCTGTGTTGCTTGCCTTTATGAGATGACATTTAAATAAAAGTACTGGTTCACTTTTTATTGATCTTTGTACATTACAAGGCATTTTGAAGGAAAATGTGGTGTGAATAGCAGAATCACGTGCTGTTTGTACAGATGGAGAGCCTCGCAGGCTCTGTGTGCCCATCCGTGGTGGCTGTAAGCTATTGAAGGAAATTGGGATCCTGGGGCTTCCCGCCTATGCTGTTTATCTCACAAAAATTTAACACACAGATGCATAGTCATTTCCATAGTCTTTTTATTTCAAGATCTCAAAAACAAGTTTCTACAGGTATATGTTGTATAGGGGGGCTGCTGGGGTATTAATAATGAGGAAGGGGAGATGGAAAGAGAAAGGGAGCACAAGAGCTCACAACTTAGGGTAACATTTTTGATATTTAAGCTATCTAATGTTCAAACTTCAGATTTTCTGGCTGGGTGTAGTGGCTCACTCCTGTAATCCTAGCATTCTGTGAGGCCGAGATGGGCACATTGCTTGATCCCACTTCAAGACTAGCATGGGTAACATGGTGAAATCCCATCTCTACAAAAAATATAAAAATAAGCTAGCCGTAGTTGTATGCACCTGTAGTCCCAGTTACTCAGGAGGCTGAGGTGGGAGGATCACCTGAGTCCAGGCAGTTGAGGCTGCAGTGAGCCATGATTGTGCCACTGCACTACAGCCTGGGTGACAGAGTGAGATCTTGTCTCAAAAAAAAAAAAAAAAAAAAATTTCCTTTGCCTAGAGATGATGCTGATCTTGGTTACCCAGTTTCCTTATAAACTACCATGTTAGGAATACATTCACTCACTTACCAGCTGAAGACATATCTGAGAAAATTCTGTCTTAAACTGGAAAAAGCTGCCTCTCCCTAACTTAGCTGACCAAGCTGAATTCACAGCCATAATAGGAAGAACCTGTTTGTCTCCTTGAGTTACTTCTGCCAAGCTTGCTGAAGTGGGAGTCTGTTTCTGATAACCTGACCAGATGCAGCAGGCTAAAGACAAGACAGACTCCAGTGCTGACCTTCACTGAATTTTTACATGTTATAATATCATTATAATATCAAAATCACACCCAGGATAACATGCTAATGAGACATGTGACCCACGGAGAAGCAGGTGCTAAAATTTCCCCACCTTTACACGCCTACACGTTGCTCCTTTTTCCACCTCAACTTCTTAAAATGACAAGAACCACACTTTTCAGAGAGCTAGCACCAGGATCCTATTCCCATATACTGCTCTCTTGCATGGCCAGAGATGCAAGCCTATTAAACTTTGCCTGAGATAAGTTTTGGTTTGGCGTGGTGTTAATTTCTATTTATGTGTGAGCCAAGAACTTAGGGTCCGAGCTGTGATCACACAGGTTTCTCTTTCTTACCCAGCCTATACTCAAACTTCCTTATCTCTTGCTATAATCTTCCTTTTAGCTTGCAGTTTATTACCCAAGGGTACTCACCTTCGCTACTTTTAAAATGGAAGTAGACCATTTGCGATGGGAAATAACATTTTGCAAATATTAAATAAATGCCTCTTACCTTTCTTTTAAAATCTTAGTATCTTGTAGACATCTACCCTCTGAGCAAACCTTGAGGTTTAAGTCCCAGGGCAAAACAGTAAGCTTAAATGGCAGGCCAAAGGGACAGTTTTCCAAATTTATTTAGTTTATCAAGAACTAAGTCTTGAGATCTCAGGTGATTGAGTTGTCTTCTCTAAGGGGGAAGGGACATGGCTACACTAGGCAGTGTAGCCCATAATTAGTATGCAAGTAGAGACATGTATAGAGTAACTAAAGGGAGAGAGACAGAGAAATGGAGAGACAGAGAAGAAAAAGATGAACTTCTAAGAATATGGAGTTTGTTTGAGCCTTTTCTCAAGATGTATTTATTTTATTTATGATTTCTGTGTAGGCATTCTACAGATCCTTTGGGTTATTCAGGGTAAGATTTAGGACTGTGTATCCACCAACAGACAGAATAAACAAACAAAAAACAATAATGATAAGACTAAGTGGATGTAAGGGTAATCCTGTTCCCTTCCCTGAGTTCCAGCCAGGATCCTAAAAATAGGAGCTTCCAACTCCTGTAATCTTTTAAGGAAATATTAGGAACATAGCTGGTGTGTGACCTCCTGCCCCCATAGAAGGGGTGGCAGACTCACCTAGGGAAACCAGTGAGAGGTTAATACCACTGGGCTGGCATTTCATCTCTGGGCAGGCATGCATTAGCAATCACCACTCACTTGTCACTCTGCCTCTCATAATCTAGCTTGTGCTTCTTGTCCCATGGATCAGCAAGGCTCCAGCTCTCCAGCACCTCTCATTTCCCATGCAATAGCCAGAGCCTTGTGCCTTCCCAATCAGAGTCCAATTTAAGCTGTTTGTCACTACATCCAAACCATTAATGGAACAGATATTTTGGTCTTATATGGTCCCTTGTTTCTGTTGGTTGTTCAGAACCCAAAAGAGAGATGTCATCAATTAAACTGCCAAATCCCCAAAATGGAGGGCCAGATTTCCACTTTGTTTTTGCAAAAACCTGAACATTTTCTCCCTTCCTAAGGGCAATTTCCAGTGTTCTAATTTCCCTTGGATATGCTGGCAGATGTAAATCTAGATAGGTTAAACCTCTTACACATTCATTCGGCCTATATCAAACCCTCAACAAGATGTTTTTACTCTAGGGGGTCCACAGATGGGGTGCAAGTGCCCATGAATCTCTTAAATGCAGGAGTATATGTACTTTGTTTCTAGCATATATAATTATTTTTCTAGGGGGCAAAACCTTTTCACTGATTCCTAAATACCTCCATAACATAAAAAGGTTCCACTGGGACCCTCGAAGAAGTAAAGAAGCAATTATAGTGTAGGACAGAGGATCCCAGACTTTGTTGCCCTTACCATCTCAGTGTTTTGATGCACCCCTAGGCTAAAAAGTAAAACCTAAATGGTTCAGTTGTTAAGTAGCTAGGTCCAAGTAAAAGGTGGAAGGAGAATGTGTGGTAAGAGGAGGCTGCTGAGTAGGTATGCCCCAGTGTATGCAAGATCTTTTAACTGTGCCAAACAATTTAAACTTTATCTCTTGCTTAGAGGATCCTTTGAAATGGTCTACAAAGTACAGTGACATGATCAGATTTGAGCATTAGCAAGCTCTGTCTGGTTGTAGAATATAAAATGGGCTCAGGGCAACAACACTGAAGGTGATAAAGCCAGTTAGTCTCCAAGTATGCCAAGTAAGAAGCAATAAGTGGGACAATGTAAAAGGGGAAAAAAGAGGAGTACTAAGTCTTTCCCCTCTCTGTCTTTGAACAATTCCAACTTCCAATAACAATAATAAGAATTGTCTGAGTGAAGCCTTATCTATGTGCTAGACCTGGGCAAGGACATTATATACTTTATTGCAAATTCTTACAACAACTGTGCAAAAAAGGTATTTTTTATTTTCGATTAACTAACGAGAAAAGTAAAGCAGTCCTTCCCAAGTCAACTGGGTACGGCTTAGTTTTATGAGCAGAAGTAGAGTATAATTTACTCTTGTATCATTTAGGATTCAAATTAATTTTAGAGCTTTATTGCTGCCAACTTCCTATTCCTTTCATGATTATGTTATCTTGCATTTCTTACAAAACAACATGAGAAAGCTTTGTAAACTATCCCAGTTAGATATCTAGAAAGTGATGAAGCCAGGATTTAAAGAAAGCCCGCCTGATTCCAAAGCCCGTTCCCATTCTAATACCACATTGCCTCTCAGTAATTTTCCTTATATGTTGCTTGAGTCTCATTGGAATACAAAATGAACTAGGGCAAGATTTTAGTCCACTTTGGCACAATTAATGCCCAGAATGGTATCTGGCACATTGTAGATACTTAATAAATATGAAGTGAATAAACAAGTGTTTTTTATTCCCCCCTTATGAACTGAGTTCTTTGTAGAGAGCTTGGTAGGTGCTTAATCAATCCTACTCCTGATGTACAACCTTCTCCCAGCTTTTGCTGTCTTTCCTGAAGACATATTTTTCACGGTCTTACCTAAGAAACAGACTTGGAACTACTCCCACTCAAGATTATAGACACTTTGGCTTCTAATATCAGAACCCTCCCTAGGTTCACCAGGCTATTATTATCATAATGTTTATCCAAATTTTTCCTTTATATTTCTGGATTAAATAATGTTTATGGCCCTAAAATATACAAATTAGAATATGTCAGGATCTTCTAAATATTATATATAATATTATAAATCAATCCTCCCTATAGCTTCAAATGCCAAAAAGCTAAGGAAGTTTGGCTACCTCCTGGGTAGGAACACTCAATCTGGAAGTGTGCCAATCGCCAAATGCTAGAAGCAGAGAAGTGGACTCATGGCATTTGGGTCTATGCTAATTGGCAAGCCTGGACATAATTTGACATTGCTTCCTACTGGCACCATGGCTCCTGTCCCACCCAGCTGGTGACTGGGAAAATGTAGTCATAAGAGGCAGAGCAGAGTGTACCCAAGGTATCGTTGTAGAGGGAAGGCTCAGTGTTATCAAAGACAGTTCATCAGTGCCCAAGGGTCCTGAAATAAGCTTGACCCTTGCTTAATTTTTATTCGCTTTAGGGCTAAAACCCTAGGACATGCCTCTAGAGTCTTAAGAATGCCAATATTATCGTGGTTTAAACCCAAGTGTTACATGTGTATCAGCAGGGGTGATAAATAGCAATTCAGTTTGCACTACCTGAAGTTGGAAGCACCACCATAATGTGAGAGGGATGCAGCACTAGCTTTGTGGAGAGAATTAACTGAAGTGCCAACATCAGTGTCCATGTTGAACAAGTAGAACCTATAGGTAGGGGAGGCAGTGTGCTTGTGTGAGTTGTGGAGCTGGTGTAGGCCAGTGACCTGGCTCTTCCAGGCCAAGATCTTCTACTTGTTCTAAATACACCCCCCAACCCTGCACACACACACGTACCATGTTTTGGTGCCACTACTACACACTACTCTTCTACTAGAATAATACACACGTTAGTCTGCTACTAAAATAATTATCTAAATATGCACTTGCTGATTCTTCAGTCCTTCCCAAGTCTCCTGGGTAGAGCTTGGTTTGGTGAATGCAACAGTGCCTATTTTACCCTTACTTCCTTTAAGATTCAAATTATTTTTAGAGCTTTATTGCTGCCAACTTCCTATTCCTTTCATGACTATATTGTCATGTTGTCTTTCTTACAAAACAACAAAATGATGGTATTAGCATAATCATCTCTTGATTTCAAGGACTAGGAGTATTTTGTTGACCTTATATGTATTCTTATCCTGTATTTGTGCAGAGAATCATGTTGCTAACTTTGTATCTAAATTACCTGCTCTCTTAAAAATCATCAGTTAAACTCTTCAGGTTCATTAGAACAGTGATTTAGGGGTATTCAGTATGGTTTAAAAAAAAACATTCATTATGTTATGGGAGTTAGCTTGTGACTTGGACTCTGTGATGAAAGTCTGAAGTAGAGTAGTTCAGAATACCAGATAATGTGAGCATTAGTGAAAAAAAAAAAAGTATAGATCCTGTAGCACAACCTCTTCTTAAAAATCTCAGGTTCTGAGAAGACAGTTAAGTTCACACAGCTGGCTAGTAGATATCTGGGTCTCTAAAATCAGCCCAGGCTAGGCTAAATATTAAAAATATTTAACAACAGACAGGACACTAGCAAATGACAAAGCCTCTGGAATCTACAGATGGCTGGTAACAATGAGTGCCAGCTGGGTATCATTCATGACCCACACTGGTGCCTTCTTTGAATCTCAGAGCCACTCCACTCATTATCACACTGCGGAGCTAAGCTGTCCATCATCATTTAGTTCCCATGTTCCTAAAAATCTTCAGGTCTTCTCTACTTCTCCCTGGGTGCCAGAAGGGCAATTACAGAGATAGTGAATTTAACCAGTGTGCCTGAGTAAATTATTTTAAAGCATTTTCTTTTCCTGTAGTTAGAGTGTCTTTTGTTCAGAGCCAGATCCTTGGTATTGAACTAAGACTTCCTAAATTTGGTCCAATTTCTCCTCTTTGCCATATCCCACACCATTTTGCAAATGAAGAATCCAGGGCACAAAAATCCTAGTAAGTTAATAGCACCCCTGAAACAGAACCCAGATTTCAGGATCTTCTATCTATTTCTCTTGTCAGCGCCCATATTGTTCTAAGGCTATTTAATAAGCTATTATTTGATTTAATACAAAGAATAAAAACAGCTAAGAGTCTCCCTCCCTTCTTTCAGCATTCCATTTTCCTTTTGTACATCCTCCCCCAAAGAAGTTTTTCTTTTGAAAAGACAAAGTTAACACCCATTTCAAGTGCCCATTAAGAAGAACTTTCCTCCGTTGGCTCTGCTAAGCTAATGAAGGGTAATTGCTGTCACCCGCAGACCACAGACTTTAGTACCAATGAGCCATCAGGCTGATGCTTCCCAGCATGACAACTTACTTTTCTCAAGGGTTTCCCCAGGGAATCTATAGTGGCACTTGAAAAGCACATAATTAAGAGCAATAAATAGCAAAAAACCCCAGAGAAATATAAATTATTCATAATAATAACTGTGCAGGCTGGCTGAAGGAGGGGTGTTTTTATTACGTGCAAGAGTTTTCTGAATCTGCTCAAATATGTTTTAAAATCTCTCATTTAAAAGATAGTTCTTCCTTTAAGCCAAACATAGTCACTCTTCAAGGATCCTTTAAAAGGCCAAAGTATCAAATTTGTTATTGATTTTTTTCTTCATTCTTCTTTTTATTAGTTCTCAAAATATTTTAATCTTATTATACTACTCAGGTCCTATATCACTATTGGTCATTCTTCAGGCTCAGTAGCACATCTTAGGCTTGGGAAGAAGGATGGGATTTGGAGGAATAAAGTAAATGGTATAACTCATTGATCTGAAGTATAATGCAATTTTTAGTTGGGTTCCCTTGAGCAAGTAACAATTGCTGAGCCTCAGTTTCATCATTGATAATTCTGGCAGTAATCCATTCTTCTCTCATAGGGCATTGTAAGACTTGAAGGAGATGATGTATATACATGTATTTTTAAACAATAAAATACCAAACAACTAGTTAAATAAAGTGTAACCATTTCTGACTGCTTCTATGCATTGTGTTCTACAAGTGCCATCGAATCACTTTTTAATTAAAATTAAACTTTTAATTTTCCTCATCTCTAAGATCTTCTTGAGAAGTCTCCTCAGTGATTCCTAGTAGCTTAGGAATCTTTATGTGAAGAATTTTTATATGCATATATCTTATCCTCTCTTGATGGGATTGTGGTCTAGATTTGGGATGCAGACAATACGCAATGTTGGGAGACTTGAGAGGACAATCAGCAAAAAAGAGTACAGGTGTTTCTCCAACTGCTCTTGGTATAGATTCTTGCTATTACAATCTTAAAAGTCCTTTCTCAATAATATTCAGGGGACTGGCATCTTCAGGCCACGATTATAGTCTCTGCTCTGAAATGTTCCCCATCTCTCTACTTATGTCAAGGCATCCCCTGAAATTTTGGCAGAGTGGAGGAGTGGAGCACAATGTGTGTTCTCTGCAGCTGGACACATTGCAACAAGAAAGGAGAGAGGGAAGGACTGAGCCAGGAGGCACACTCAGATTCTCTCTTTAAACTTTCTAATTAAAGAAGTAAATCCTCTTGCCTTAGGGAGGGCAGCCTAAGTAATGAATGTTAAGGGAAATAGCTTTCTTCATGGAAATCAGAAGTAGATGACAAGCACCCGACTCCGACCTTGATCATGAATGAATACAGGATCCAGTCTGAACTATTTAGTGATTTTTCTCTAGGCACAGAGGAAGCAGAGAGTTGGTTTCATACAAGATTGTGTTTTTAGCAGACAAGGAGACAGTAAGAGAGGCACTAGAACTTAGATTACTGGTAAGAGGGCTGTTGAAATTATGGATGATGGAATCTAGGTTGGATAAGAGTGGAAGATAAATGCAGTAAGACAAACTTGAAGGAAGGATCAATTGCCTGAAGGTCCTAATGAAGGTGGAGAAAAGTTTCAGTGGCTATAGTCTCACAAATAAGCTGAAAGGAAAGGCGGTTTTATTCAGAAGGCTGAACTAGTGATTATGAAGGTGGCAACAATGTCTTGAATGTGACCGTGGGATTGGTAGCAAAGATGAGTGGGTGAGAGGTCACAGATGATGAGGCAGTGAAGGAACTAGGAAGCTTCATGTGCTAGACATTTATTTATCTGTCTATACTTGCCTCTCACTTTCATTGTCTTGTTATGAAACAGACTTTTCTGGGAACTATGGAGCCAGGTAGAGATTGGTTTTAGCTACTACATTTTTGTCAAGGTTCATATGATATAAAATTATATTCAAGTTAATTTACATAATAATTGATATACACAACTTAAAGGTGATCCTTTAAGTGTGTCTTGAAAATAGCAAAGCCATTTGAAATCTGGGGCACTGTGAAATGAAGGTCAATTAATGGCTTTTTTCACTGTTATGAATTATTTATAACACTTGAAATAATATAAATTTAATGGTTGTGATAATGACATAACACAAGAATAAAAAGATGACATTCTATAATATTGAATTTGAAAATTATTTTATATTAATAAGTCAATGGAGCAAGAGATTAAAGTGGATGGAAGTCTAATTGTGATTCCAAGGACATGTCCTCATAGAAAGGCTTTCATGGGTTACCAAACCTCCTGAGAACTATAAGACATTGCTTAACATAGACCGTTGGCAAAAAGGCACCAATTGATAGTCCCAAGAGATTCTAGCAAAGCTAATATAGCAAAGTATCAACAGAGACACAGGTCTTCAAGAAAGCCACACTTCGGTTCTGTATAAATGCCACCACATCACAAGAGCATTCCATCAAAGCTGCAAGTACAGATACAACACCAAAAGCACAATTGATGAAAGAATTGATAGATAAACTTCATTAACATTAAAATTTCTACTCAAAGACGTCATCAAAAGAATAAAAAGAATAAGTCACAGGCTTGGAGAAAATATTTGCAAAGGACATATTTGATAAAGGACTGGTTTTGTTGTTGTTGCTGTTGTTTTTTGAGATGGAGTCTCGCTCTGTCACTCAGGCTGGAGTGCAGTGATGTGATCTCGGCTCACTGCAACCTCCACCTCCTGATTCAAGCAATTCTCCCTACCTCAGCCTCCTGAGTAGCTGGGATTACAGGCACCCATGACCATGCCAGGCTAAGTTTCATATTTTTTAATAGAGATGGGATTTCACCATGTTGGCCAGGCTGGTCTCCAATCCCTGACCTCAGGTGATCTGCCCGCCTGGGCTTCCCAAAGTGCTGGGATTACAGGTGTGAACCACTGTGGCTGGCCAGGACTGTTCTTTAAATATACAAAGAACTCTTAAGCTTCTACAATAAGAAAAAACAACCCGATTAAAAAATGGGCCAAAGATTTCAGCAGACACCTTACCAAAGAAGGTATGCAGATGATGAATATGCATACTTTAAGAAGCTCCACAATATATGTCATCAGGAAAATGAAAATTAAAGCAACAGCGAGATGGCATCACACATCTATTAGAATAGCTCAAATCCAGAATGCTGAGAACACCTAGTGCGGGTGAGGATGTGGAGCAATAGAAACTCCAATTCATTACTGGAGAAGACACGAAATCATACAGCCACTTTGGAAGACAGTGTGATGGTTTCTCACAAAACTAAACACACTCATACCATACGAATCAGCAACTGTGCTGTTTAGTATTTATGCAAATAAATTGAAAACATGTTCACACAAAAACCTGTACACAAATGTTTATAGCAGCTTTATTCATAATTGCCAAAACTTGGAAGCAGTCAATATATCCTTCAGCAGGTGGATGGATGGACGGTGGAATATTATTTGGGGCTAAAAAGAAATGAGCTATGAAAAAATATGAAGGAAATTTAAATTCATATGACTAAGTGAACAAAGCTAATCTGAAAAGACTATGTACTGTATGATTCCGCTTATATAACATTCTGGAAAAGATAAAACTATGAAGACAGTAAATAGATCAGTGATTGCTAGGAATTAGTGGGTAGGGAGGGATGAATAGACAGAGCACAGAGGATTCTCAAGGCAGGGAAATGACTTTTATATCATAATAGTGGATACATGTCATTACAAATTTGTTCAAACCAACAGAATAGACAACACCAAGAGTGAACCCTAATGTACACTATGGACTTTGGGTAATAATAATGTGTAAATGCATAATTTGTAACAAATGTACCACTTTGGTGGAGGATGTTGATTATGGTGCGGGCTTTGGGAAGGGGGCAGGGGTAGAGAGGATGTGGGAAATCTCTGTACCTTCTGCTAAATTTTGCTATGAAGTTAAAATTGCTTTTAAAAATAAAGTGTGTGTGTGTGTGTGTGTGTGTATTTTTTTAAATACCCACAGATATCTGTTAGTCCCTTCTTACTAGCTCTAATCCCTCAGGAAAGATCTCTAACCAGTGGTAACTGGTGACTCACTACTGAACCATATACATGTCTGTAGTTGGTGATGCAACTTTGTGACAATGCTATTAAAAATAGGAATTTCATGTCACACGCCAAAATGTTAAATTGCTTAATTTGACAGAAGTGTCTTTTTGATAGGCAGCTCTCACTGATTTTTCAGCCTTACCTCTGGAGGACTTATCAGATCAATAAAAGGAAAGAAGAAATATTTCTTGTCTGGGTATCACATTTTCTCAAGTAGAGATTATCTTTCTAGAATAGAATGGAAGATGTTTTCTAATTAAGAGGCTTTGAGAGGTTAAAATGTGTGTGGGCAATGAGAAAGGGATGTTATGTGCAGCAGGGGCACCAGGATGCAGAGTTGGAGATGCTGAGCAGGTTCAGGTGTTGGTTGGGATTAACCTAATGTAGGTTTTCCAATGACAACAACAACAACAACAACAACATTTTTCCTAAGCCCTGTATGTGCCTTGTCTGTTCTCTTATTATTTAATGCTACAGATTCCTCATATGAGTACACTTTGAAGAGTAAATGAAGAAAGTTTACATTTCTTTTGGTACTTACTATATGTATATAACATTTTCTCTATTTAAACTCTATAAAAGTATATAATATTCTTTCTTTAGTGAAGAGAAGCATCAAATCCCCAATGTCTATGTCCTTTTCTACAGATAACAAGTTAATCCCACAAAAGAGAGACCTCTTTTTTTTTTTTTTTTGAGGCGGAGTCTCGCTCTGTCGCCCAGGCTGGAGTGCAGTGGCCGGATCTCAGCTCACTGCAAGCTCCGCCTCCCAGGTTCACGCCATTCTCCTGCCTCAGCCTCCCGAGTAGCTGGGACTACAGGCGCCCGCCACCTCGCCCGGCTAGTTTTTTGTATTTTTTAGTGGAGACGGGGTTTCACCATGTTAGCCCATGTTGGGATGGTCTCGATGTCCTGACCTCGTGATCCGCCCGTCTCGGCCTCTCAAAGTGCTGGGATTACAGGCTTGAGCCACCGCGCCCGGCCAAGAGATACCTCTTTACAAATAAGAACAAAAATGAGAAGTTAAAATTTGGAGGAACGTAAGGTATGAACGAAAGTGAGAACTATGTTTTGGGAGAAAACGTTATCACTTGATAACATCTGTCCTCATCTATTTATTTAATATTTAATATATCCCAAATTTTGCATACCACAAAACTCCCTTTCCTTTTCCAGCACAATAGTAGGTAGTCTAACAACAATGTCTATGGCAGATCGGTATATTAGAGAATAAAGAAAAAATTTGAGAAGGACAAAAACCACCCAGCTTCGTTGCTTTTCTTACTCTAGAATAGCTAGCCACCTATTCACCCTTTCTATTTTTGAGCAAATCAAGCATCTGTTTTATTCCGTACTTACCAGCAGTAAGCTGAGAACTGAAGATTTCAGGCAGTTTTCTGCCTGGACAACTTGCGCCATGAAGCAACTGGTGCTCATCTCTCCATCGCCCCTCTGCTACTGCCAGGAGTGAGTCTGCTCTCTTCACCTTCTCCCACTACCAGCTTCCCCAGCTCTGCTGCCAGGCCTTAGGAGAACACACAGCCCACAGGTTCTAAGTGATCTCTGGGAAGCTCAGGGGCTTAAGGTTCAAGTGATCTCCAGACCAGGTCTCTCAGAGGAGCTACAAAATGGATTAAATAGGTTGTTGAGGCTTTGTCTGGAAAGCTTTTCACCAATTATAATATGTGAGTGCCAATAAATGTTTATAACAGAGCTCTTTTTTATATTAGTAATCACTTTCACCTGCATTTGTTGTGGGACCTCGTCTCTTTGTGAAAGGAACCTGTGGATGAATTTGGGAAGATTCAACTCAGCCAAGTAAAAAGTGTGTGTTAAAATTGCGAATTTTTAATATTAAAGCATACTAAATTCTGAAGATGAGCAGGAATACTTTGAAATCTCCACTCTCCATTCACTGTCAGGTAGTTGACACTAAACTAAAACAGCTTGAATGCTAAGATTTCTGCATTTAGACTTTCCCTTTAAAAAAAATTTGTCTAGTCACTTACTCTTGATTATCTCTGTTTTTCTCACCTATAGGTCTTTAATCCTGAAAGAAAAAATATGGACTTCCCTCTAGTACATAAACATTAAGTAACTTTGGGTCTGAAAGGGGTAATGCCAATCTCAATTTTACAAAGTGATGTTCCTCATTAATAAAGAATACATGAAGCCTTAGGGAAATGCTTATCATAAGCAAGCCCCCTGTCCAATTGTACATGATTTATTCTAATGTGAGCCTGGGTCAAACATCCACATGTGATGTTTGGGACATCTCATTGCTCTTTTCCTGCAGTTTTTTGGCTTATCTTTTTGAGGTTAACCTAGAATGCAACATAAACCATATACAGACTGGTGGAATAAAAATTCTGAACTCTTACCTCAGGGCACCTGATGATTTGGGTCAAAGAAATATCTTTCTTTGACGTTATTTGTTATAATTTAGGAGCCCCAGGGTACTCAATCTGTCTCCAGTCATGCTGATAGCTTCATCAACTTCCTAATAAGTGTTTACATAGATGTAGTTGTGTAATACTATCTGATGCCACTGAGCACCACCACTCCCTCCTTGAATTCCCTTTGCCTTGAACTTCCAAGTTCCTGCCTCTGGAGTATTCAGGACAGCTCCTCAGTTCCCCTGAGTGTAAAGAGAGGAGGTGGTAATTAATGCAGTGTCACTTCAGGTACACCAGAGAAGTTCCCTGCAAGCCTTCTTAGACTTCTCTTCTTACATACACTGTCTTGGCATAGCCAACCACTCAAGGGGACTCTTTACTTAGAGCTGAAAGATATATAGCAGCACACGTATGAAATCTATGAAATACGCACCAAGATAGCAAATGCTTGATATCAGCGGCTTAAAGCCCTCATGACACCCCCTGGAATACACAAAAGCCTCTGTGACCATCACTGCCTGCCACTGTCTCCTTCTACAGTATGAGATGGGGGTGCTTCCTTCTCGACTTCTGCCCAGTTCAAGGCCAACAGATACTGTGCTTTTGAAAGGATTCTAACCCTTAATCTGTGACCAGTTTTCATGTTAGAGTTTATGTTTCTCTCTCACTCAAAGAAAAAAATGATAAAAACAAGTGCGAATGATCATAATAAAAGTGTGCAAGATGATAAGTATCAATTGTGTGAAACCAACACCTTGGGGCATCAGACAGCATGCATTTTTCAGTTCTTTTCCCTAATCTGCCATTCCCTGTCTCCTATTCAGACAGAAAGACATGGGCAGGCATTTGCTCAAGGGAAATGGCATTTCATTCAATAGTACTTTACTTGGGAGATTCAATCTCTGAGCACCAAGAGTGAGCGGGGAAAAGGAGAAGAAGTTGGCCCCTCTTATTCGTGGGTCCAAGGCTGACTGAAAGACTTGAGCATCCAAGGATTTTGGTATCCTTGGGGGGTGCTGGAACCAATCCCTTGGTGATACCAAGGGATGACTATACAAGGAGATAGTTTAACATGCTGGCCACTGCTGCTCAGTAGGTCAAGAAAAGACACAGGTGTTTATACTCAATCATGCAGGATGACTCTGGACATGCTATGCAAAGAAGTCAGAACACTGAACATTCTATTAATGCAGAAAGGAAACAATAGTGTTATGACCTTAAATTCTCACAGAGATTTACTGCCCCACCACCACTTTTTGGATGCATGTTTCATACAAGCCATAGAGATTTTCTTCTGAGGCCTGCTATTTATTTGCCTGGATTGCTCCTGTCAACTATGTCCTATTGGTTAATGTTTTCACCATAGAAACTAACCCTCCCATACTTACAGTTCGCAACATCCAGTCCTTTTCCTTTCGTCACCTCTCATAAAGTTAGATCCCACTTCCTGAAGTATGCTGTAGTGTTAAATACACGTTTGAAGATGGCAGAAGGAGCCAGAGACTAGGAATTTGAAAATTTGTTGGCCACAGCAACAAAGTATAAAAGGGCAGATGTGGGGCTGCTAACTGAGAGTCTAACAGAGAAGTGAAGATGATAAAATCTGACACGGCACACAACATGTTTCTAAAAAAAAATAAATTTACGTGTAACTGAGCAAGGAAGACATGCCTGGCTACTAAATCCTCACTTCTTCCACTGATCCTGACATAGTTGGTACTTATAACTTTGTTCACCTATTTCCAATTCCATAACCCTTTGCTATCATTCAGTTAAGGTTCTTACCCTAACAAACTAACCCAAACCTTCTTTCCTGAAGAGTACATGATCTTAGTAGTATTGTCTATTTGAGGTTACTTAAATGTCAACTGTTAGAAATGGACATAAAAATACTAAAAGCGCCCCCAGCAAGATTCCCTGTGTTCTAGTAGCACTCATTACTATCCCCGTTATGTAGCAGCAACCCCGTTATTCATGATTTATTAGATCACTTCAGCCAAAACTGGATTTTTAAAAACTGTTTACTCAAATACATGAAGAGGAAGTACAAGCGGTTGAGTTCATGCATTATGTCCTACACAGCTACCATCATGATCCAAAGGAACAAGCATTGGGGCGGCTGGGCAGAGCTGCTGAAAGACACACATAGCATAGATTGCCTTTACCCCCTGATTATTGAGAACCTTCTCTGCAGAGGGGATCTTTCGATGAGCATTCACAAACACCCTCTTGACCCATTCAGAAGAGGTTTATCGCTGTCTTCTTTCTCTAACTTCTTGGTTGGTCATCCTCCATTATTTTTCCTTTCAAGTCCCTGACCATTCAGGAAAACAATTAGTCATTACCCATGATTTGGTGTGCATCTTACCTGTAGTTATTTCTTTTTGAAGGCAAAGAGGACACTCAGATGTATCAACTCAATGTTCTACCCATTAGATGGGTAGAATAACCTTCAGAGCCACATTTTAATGCATCTGTAAATCTGTAGCGGTTCATTTCTGTATGGTGTCAGGAAATTTACAAAGCCTCCTATAAATGGAAACCAAATTTTTTTTTTCTTAGTCAAGTGATCTTAGAGAACTTCCCATTAGTCAGTATGGGTCAAGGAGAGTTGGTAATGTGTCCGGATTAGGTGCGCTAGAAGCATTAACCACCAGTTCGTGCACTTCTTTGTGACCCTAAGACTTCTCCAAGCCTGATAATGTTTATGTCCTTCCATTTTACAATGGAATACTTTCAGGAATCTTGTATTATTGATGACATATTGGATAACATTTCCTGTGTGATGGGAAACTCAAGTCAAAGTTCACTTGCCATTTTTTTTTTTTCCACTGCCATGGATGCTATACCAAGACCTAGTAGCAAATCAGGAGAATATTTTCTGAAAAAGCCTTGACTTTGTTTGAAAGTTCTAGAACCTCTGCTGTGATTATTCTATTATGACTGCTATTGGATCCATACAGTGCATCAAACTCTCTCAGACATATTGAGCAACATTGACTTTACTGAGTCATAAGGGCAGACTTCGTGACTGCAACCTGCATAACCTTTTCTGGCTTGGAGCACACTCCAAGATAATGATCTTACAGATTTAAAAAGTGGATCAGAGAAGTACAAATATACTCTGAAAAGTGACATATATTACCTCCAAAACAGAACAGAAGAATATTCATTAAACAGCGTGCCTCTTTTCTTAGGTCAAGAAGCATAAGATGCAGTGACTTATGTTTCACTTTGGAGGTGATATTCTAAATAACTCTATATGCAGAAACTCTCCTGAAGTGGCATTTCCTTGAATTCTCATAGAGTAGTTTTTGTTTGTTTTTACCTACACCCTGGACGCATGTATCTTACAAGCCATAGTGAAATCCTCCCAAGTTAAACTCTCCACAAGATCTCAGCAACATGATTTCATGTAAGTCATACAGTATTATATCTTGTGGAATAATGTAATGTTCTTGGTTCCTGTGGACCATTATAACAAAGAGCCATAGAGCTGATGTAGCACTGAGGCAAAACGTGCATTGCTGAACCTTTCAGGTAATGCCACTGGATCTGGTATTCTCTGACTATTGAATTAGGGAAAGTAATAATAACATTTGTCAGCTCTATAGCTGCATGACAATTGTCAAATGATTTGTCTGTTGTGCTAGCAAAGGCATGACATCTAAGAGAGCAACTGTAACTCAAGCCACCAGCTAATTAGACTTCTGGAATAAGTTGTTATTAATCCTACTTTTTTTTTTTTTGCACAGGTCAAACGAGTAGGCAAAAAAAGAATGTGATGACAATCACTGTTCCCTCTGTTCCATCCCACATGTCTTTTCAACTTTGTTATGAGGTTCAGAAGATGTCAGAAACTTCCATTTGAACTTCCAGTTGGCATGTTATACTAAATCCATAGGTTAAAGAACAAAAATAGGGATGCTGTGGGCCAATGAGTACAATCATTAATTGTATACCCAGGAACACAGGATGGTCTGTTGGACCCACTCCATCCACTTTAAGATACTTCTCATTACAGACGAGAAAACTCAGGTAAAGTAACTTGCCGAAGTCTAACTAAGCAGTGGCTGTCAGGATGAGAGCCCATGTCAGTGTTTCCTAGGACAGTGCTAATAAAAACTACCCTAAAGTGATTTCTGTGATTTAAAATAGCTATTTGTTTAGTTTATGGACTGTGTTGTGTTTCTGAATGTTTCAAAGTGTTTGTCCTGCCCCTGAGAAGTAAATTCCCTTCACAGCTGTGGCTTATGGAAATGAGAATAGTTTAAAAGAGAATATTCCTATCAATGGAATATTGCTTTAACTTAAGAGGCACTAAAGTGATGCAGCCTAAACAAAACAAGTTAACATTGTCACTGGAAGTCATCTGTGATTTGCTTAGACTGCAACACTTTAGTGCTTCTAAAGTTAATGCATTCTCAGCCACTTCTCTGCACTAACATATAGTCATTCTAGTCATCACAGGGACAAGGATATGATCTACCTTCTACTATATTCTTGGTGCAACTAATGTATCATCAGACTGGAAATTTTTAAGTTTCATGGTGCATATCAAAACTGATATTAAACTCCTTTCTAGAGCTGAATATCATTTCGAGCTTCTGAAAAAGCAACATATTCTGTTCCCGATCTTGGTATGCTTTAAGCATTTTACAAAGTCTTTTCTGTCTCTGTTATTGGCCTGAATTGTCTTTATAATTTCAAGGGAATATTATTTATTTCTCCATTAATTTAAATATCTGCATCAAGTTTTCATTCCAGTAGTTTCATACTAACAAAGTGGCTGAGAGGCTGAAAAGGCAAGAGTCACAACCACTCAAGTCCATGTCTGGAGAAAATGACAGCTTCTGGGGCATATGAGAGATGTCACAATGACACAGTCTCAATCTCCATGCCTGGAGCTGCCTCCCAGGACCATATGAACCTGCCCCACCCCTGTGAGTCTCTTCTCTGTCTTAGATATTGTCTAAGAATATGTGTCTGAGAATTTAGCTC
Organism: Theropithecus gelada; assembly: GCF_003255815.1. Taxonomy (NCBI): domain Eukaryota; kingdom Metazoa; phylum Chordata; class Mammalia; order Primates; family Cercopithecidae; genus Theropithecus; species Theropithecus gelada. Next base: position 85,385,195 of record NC_037671.1, on the reverse strand, counting down.
GGTCTTTATAAAAGCCATAATTACCAGTTCCTTATGTCCTTGAAATAATGAGTTCATGAAGATGCCACAGAGATGAGAACAAGTTGGTTATCAGACTTATCTATCTTAATCGCCCCAAAATAGCTTTATTCACTGTATGATCTTTTAAGTACCACATTTAAACAAAGGACAGCAGGAGAAATATGAAATGGGAGCAAGACTAGAGGGTCAGATTAGCAGTTAGGCATAATTTCTATCAAGTATAAACTTCAGAACAAAGAGAAACATAAATCTCCACAGTCTTGTGATTAACAATTTGAATCTCCAGCACTTTATTATTTCTGCTTTATGCTACTTCTTTCTTATTACTCCCTCCATAATTCTTCTGCCAATGGGGAAATTTCCAAGAACTACCCTAGGCCGGTGTTTCTCAAACTATGATGTACATATAACTCACCTGGGGATCTTATTAAAAACCAGAATCGGATTTGGTATTCAGGTAGGACCTGAAATTCTGCATAACAAGCTGCCAGATGAAGCTGATGCTGCTGGTCCACAGATCATGGGCCACTCCTTGAACAGTGAGGTAGGGGACAAATTCCTGGGGAGAGGGAAGATGCTTTCCTCACTGTCGTCTCCACTTTCCTGCTCACCCCCTACCCCCACCGCAGGCCTCAATACCAACAAATAGCGCAGCTAGTGTTTGTTAGCTCATCAGTCAATGGGCAGACATTATGCATAGTCATGGCTTTGGGGCATAGTAACATCTTATTTGATGTAACATCTGTCCAGCTGCACATCAAGTCCTGGCAATTTCTCTTCTAAATATCACTTACATGTTCTCTCCTTTGTATCTGCACTACACACCAGTTTTTTGACTGGTCTTCCTGCTTTTCCAGCCTCTCTTCCCTCTAATCCATTCTCTTCACTTCTGTCAGAATGATAATCCAGAAACTGGATTCTTACTGCCCCCAATGCAAACTCTAAGCTCTCTACCCCTGTGGTTTAAAAAACCCCTTTTCCTTCTGGGTAATGTCCAAACTTCCAGGCTGATAGCACACCACTGCCTCACGTAAATCCTGGGTCCCTGCTCTACAAAAAAGTTCATGGCTCCTAGAAGAGGCCATGTTCTTTCCCTGCTTTGTACATGCCTTATTTTCTCTCTGAAAGGTTCTTCCCTTCTCTCATCCCTTCTTTTTATATTAAACACTTCCTTCAAAATCCAGCTCCAATATCATCTGCTTATTAAGGCTTTTCTGAATTTCCTTCTACTCTCAGGTATGGTACAGTTGTGTGTTCTCTCCTGTATGCCCATGCCAAACCATATGTATCCCTCCAAACACACATTTTACAGTGGTCTATCAGATTCCTTTACATAGCAGCCCATCTCCACTAACACTGTGGGTTGTTTGAATATAAATGGTGCCTCATTCATTTTTTCTCCTGCTAAAGTAAAAAAGTGTTTGTTTTATAGAAGCTGCTCAATATTTTTTTGCTGCATAAATCAGCGGGGAGCTACATAACTGTAGAAACACATACCAACAACTTTCTCACCTAGGGGCTGGTGGCTGTAGTGAAACCTGCTTCCCTACCATGATTTCCTCTCATAGCACTTTGCCTGGCCTCTAACATGGAGAAGAACTTCAGCAGTGGGAAGAGGAAGGAGTATAAAGAGGTGCCAAAGGGGCCAAAGATGCTCCAGTCTTCACATGAATGTTTGGGTGTCCCATTTGGAAATGTAATTGAGCACAATTTCGAAGATGTCACACCAAAATTATTTTCAAGAGATTAAATTTGGAAGAAAGAGAGAAAGTAAGAAAGAAAAGAAGAAAAGAAAAAAAAGAAAAGAAAGAAGGGAGGAGAAGAGCGGGATGAGAGAGGGAGAAAAAAAGAAAGAGAAGGAGGAAAAGAGGGAGAGAGGGAGGGTTGGAGGAAGGAAAGAGGGGGTGAAGGGAAAGAGAGGGCATGGAGAGAGAGGGAGGGAGAGAATGAGAAAGAGAAAAAGAAAAAGAAAGGAAGAAAGAAAGAAAAGAAAAAAGAAAGAGAGGGAACAAAAGAAAAAATAGAAAGAGGGAGGAGGGAGAAAGAAAAGGAAGAAAGAGATGGAGTCAGGGAGGAAGGAAAAAAGCAGGCAAGCGAGCAAATGAGCTTAAAAAGTAAAGATTTCTTCCTTTTTTCCCCCCAAACACGATATTTGCAATCTTTGTGTGAGATGTGGGAGGCATTTCACAGGACTTATCTATGACTAATGATTATGTTCTCCTCTAGGAAAGGTGTGATGCATGTGGAGTGGGTTCAGCCTCCTCTGAAACTGTCATTTCTCAGTTGGATTTAAAGTCCCACACTGCTGGTGAAGCCCCTCCTTTCTCTGGGCTCAGCAGACTAGAATGTGTGCTGCGTGCATAGCCACAGCTCCTCCCACTGTGGATCTGCCATGAAATCCTAAAGGAAGAGGCCTTTGCACTCAGTGCCCAGGACATTTCTTTTCTTGAAGGACTTGTTCTGAGTGAGAAAGTTCTCTTGACTGGTTCTGGCACTTGTTTGGGTGTCCCTGCTTATCTTACTTCCCATCATCCATATGAAAAACACATCTAAAACAGACAGCATTGAAGTATAATTTATTTTAAATGCTGTTCAATTGCAATTTTTTCTTCATACCAATCAGGTTATTAAGAAATAGACAACTTAGATTTGCTCTAAGGAATCTCCTCATTTTGTGGATGAAATGACAGACCTAGAGAAAGAGAGGATCTGAGAGAGGTGACTCTGGATGGTGACAGGGCTAGAACTAGAATCCATATTTACGGAGTGCTGGGCAACCTCAATCTCCAATGTGTAGAATATATTGTGTACTTTTTATTAAACTATGTAGTTTTTTAGTTTGGAATCAGAAGACCTGTGTTCAAACCCAAGACCTATGATTTTCTAGTTTTTCCTGTTCTTATGCTGAATCCAGTATTCTCTGCTATAAAACAGGTATAACAGTTACTATTCCCACAAGGTTATTGAAAGAAACAAATGCAATTATGAATAAAGATGCATTTTATAAAGACATCATATAAACATTAATTATTGTTACTTCTAACAGTTTGCTAATTTTTTGCATAAAGATTCTAATATAATTTTGTGCCAGCCACAAAACTAATACAAACTGATTTTAAAAGTACTTAAAAGTTCAAAAGTGCACCTGTGACCTATATAAGATGATGGAATTTCTTAGTGAGCTATAAAGTTGTCTTCAGTACGTCCTTTTTACAGACGGCCATGCCTCAACACACCTTTTAATCAGTGTTGAGTATGTCGTTTGTTTTGAGAATTAGCCAGCATGTTCCAGACACTGGTTCTTCTTGTCATCTTACCCTACATCATTTTTCCCTACTTTTGGACATTTAATGCCAAACAGAATTCTAAGATTTTGTCAAAGAAATGATCCATGGGAATTTCCCACACCAAGTTTCCCTGGAATTCAACAATTCAACAGAAGTTTATCAAGTACCAACTGTAAGAATGAAAATTCACACTTGCATAGACTCTAAGAATATGTAGTCTGCTCTGGCTGCTATAGCAAAATAGCACAGACTGATGATTTAAGCAACAGAAATGTATTTTCTCACATTTCTGCAGGCTGGAAGTCTATGATCCAGGTACAGGAAATTCATTTCCTGGTGAGGGTTTTTTCTGACTTGTAGATGGCCACCTTCTCACCATGTCCTCACATGGCCTTTTCTTGGCACATGTGGAGAGAGCGAGCTTTGGTGTCACTTACAATGACATGAATCCCATCAGATCAGGAACACACCCTTATGAGCTTATTTAACCCTAAGTACTTTCCTAGAGACCTCATCTCCAAATGCAGTCACACCGAGGATTAAGCCTTCAACATGTGAATTTGCAGGGACACAAACACTCAGTCCATAACAATCACGAACAAAGCCATCATCTCTATAGTCTGCAGAGATCATGAATATCTTTTCCCATTTCACGGAGACATCTCAGTGACGTCAAGTAACTTCTTCAGGTTCTTTGGTGGCAAGTTCTGATGCTAAATGCAATGTGTTTCTTATTTCAACACAAACTGTTGCCTCTGGCTATTCCTAAGGTTTAAAAGAAATCATAATACCTTGCAGATGCATTATCGAGTTCATGGGTACAAATAAGGGTGGGAGAAGGTCTATCACTCTGAGACTCCTTTAGTCCCTAATTTGTAAATCCTTATACAGTATATTACATGTAAGACTATTAGCATCCATACTAAAGCAAAACAGTCAAATGAAAGACATTAAGGACAGCTGGTCATTATAGCTGTTTTTGTGTAATACACCTTTCTCTGTGACATGTGAGCATGAAGAAAGGAGGAAAGTGCACATTGGTGTTTCTTTCAGCCTCCACGAGGACAGGCTCAAAGTTGGAAGCTGAGGGTGGGAAGCAAAGGACATTCTGCCTGTGAATCTCACTCTATTTGGCAGATGTGGGCAGAGAGAGCTGTGAAGTTTAGATGCATTTCATGATAATGTGTGCCAGCTGCTGCCCAGATGGGACACAGTTCCAACCTCCAATAATATCTTTGCTTTCCTGTCTCATGGCCTCCATTTACCCCAGGGTTGACATAGCAAAAGCATCATGATCTCTCATATTGCTTTAGACATCTGGTGCAAAGAGAAATTTTCCCTGGGCTACTTGAAAACACACAAGATGTGGTTTGGCTGACCAGAAGAGTTTGGAGCTGAAGTTCGGCAATAAAAGTATAAGTTGACAGCATGACAGGAAATACCACAGCTCAGACACTGCACATCACACATACCTGGATCTACCAGCTGCCAGCACTTGTCCTTTCTTCTTCCAGGGCCATTTCCCACTCCTCACAGGAACCATATAAGGGCCAGAAAATGGACTAGGAAGCTTCACTGGGAATCATGTGTCCTTCAGACTTGTTAGTGTCTTCATCAAGGCAGTCCTCGAATATCCACCTGGGCTCCATATAACCTGGCCTGGTCCTCACTTTAATGAGCCTCCTCTAGTTCATCTGGGCTAAATTCAAAATCAGTGACTCCTATTCTCATCCCGATTTTAAGCTTGCCCTGTTGCTGAAGATTTCTCTGCTCTATCTGGGAGAAGTAGGCCTGGCTATATAGCTTGCACAGTCCGGGGCAAAATGAAAATGCAGGAAACCCCTTCTCCAAAAGCAGGAAATAAAGTATTGTGAAGAGTACTAGAATATAAAGGTTTTTCTTTCTTTCTCTTTCCACTTATCATGATGTGTTTTTTAAATATTTAATGTTACTCTAAGTAGAGAAAAATTAATACTTTAAATTATTAGCTTGAATGTTACCATTCATCTTTTTATTATACAATGCTAGTTTTAAATTCAAGGATAAGAGTATGTAATTCATTCATGGATCATCAAAATTACACAATTTGTATTTCATGACATATACATGTGTATCTTTTTTGTTCTTTCCAGAACATTGGAAACACTGCACAAAGCCAAATCAACTGTTTTTCTTTTATTTCTTTGCATATACACATTCTACCTAATCTCTCTACCCTCAGCTTACTAATGAGAAAGAAAGAATGAAATAAGAAACTATAGATTTCCTTATCTTTCCCTTTTCTTTCTTTTTTGTTAAATTATACTTTAAGTTCTACAGTACATGTGGATAACGTGCAGGTTTGTTACATATGTATACTTGTGCCATGTTGGTGTGCTGCACCCATCAACTCATCAGCACCCATCAACTCGTCATTTACATCAGGTATAACTCCCAATGCAATCCCTCCCCCCTCCCCCCTCCCCATGATAGGCCCTGGTGTATGATGTTCCCCTTCCCAAGTCCAAGTGATCTCATTATTCAGTTCCCACCTATGAGTGAGAACATGCGGTGTTTGGTTTTCTGTTCTTGCGATAGTTTGCTTAGAATGATGGTTCCCAGCTGCATCCATGTCCCTACAAAGGACAGAAACTCATCCTTTTTTATGGCTGCATAGTATTCCATGGTGTATATGTGCCACATTTTCTTAATCCAATCTGTCACTGATGGACATTTGGGTTGATTCCAAGTCTTTGCTATTGTGAATAGTGCCGCAATAAACATACGTGTGCATGTGTCTTTATAGCAGCATGATTTATAATCCTTTGGGTATATACCCAGTAATGGGATGGCTGGGTCATATGGTACTTCTAGTTCTAGATCCTTGAGGAATCGCCATACTGTAATATCATCATATTCAGCATCAGTGATTGACTAATCCAAGGAAGAGACATGAATAAGAAGGAATATGATGGAGTTCCTCGATCATTCCTGTTTCCGAAAATGCTATTGCCTTCCTTTTGCATTTGAAGCAAGTTCTGATTAGAATGGAAAGTGTGATCTATTAGAATTGTCGTAACTGCCACTTAGAAATTGCTGTGGTTTCTATCTGTGCCTCTGCCTAAATTTCAGGTCAAATTGTAATCCCCAGTATTGGAGGAGGGGCCTGGTGTGAGGTAATCGGATCATGGGGGCAGAGTTCTTACTAATGGGTTAGCATCATCCCCTCTGTACTGTCCTTGTGTTAGTGAGTGAGTGAGTTATCATGAGATCTGGTTGTTTAAAAGTGTGTACGAGACCCCACTCTTCGCTCTCTCTTGTTCCTGCTACAGCCATGTAAGATGTTCCTCCTTCTACTTTGCCTTTCACCATGATTGTAAGTGATATGGTTTGGCTGTGTCCTCACCCAAATCTCTTCTTGAGTTGTAGCTCCCATAATTCCCACATGTTATCAGACGGACCCAGTGGGAGATACTGAATCATGGGGGCAGTTTCCGTCATTCTGTTCTCATGGTAGTGAATAAGTTTCACGAGATCTGATGGTTTTATAAGAGGAAACCCATATAAGATGTGTCTTTAGCCTTCTGCCATGATTCTGAGGCCTCTCTAGCAATTAAATGGTTTTTTCTTTATAAATTACCCGGTCTCAAGTGTGTCTTATTAGCAGTGTGAAAATGGACTAACACAGCAAACTGGTACTGGAAGAGTGGGACCCTGCTGTAAAGATGCCCAAAAATGTGGAAGCAACTATGGAACTGGGTAACAGGCAGAGGCTGAAACAGTTTGGAGGGCCCAGAAGAAGACAGGAAAATGTGGGAAAGTTTGGAACTCCCTAGAGACTTGTTCAGTGACTGACCAAAATGCTGAGAATGATATGGACAATGAAATCCATGCTGAGGTGGTCTCAAATGGAGATGAGGAACTTGTTGGGAACTGGAGTAAAGGTGACTCTTGCTATGTTTTAGCAAAGAGGCTGGTCGCATTTTACCCCTGCTTTGAACTTGAGGGAGGCGATTTAGGGTATCTGGTGGAAGAAATTTCTAAGCAGAAAAGCATTCAAGAGGTGACTTTTGGTGCTGTTAAAAGCATTCAGTTTTCAAAGGCAAACAAGGCATAAAAGTTTGGAAAATTTGCAGCCTGACAATCCGACAGAAAAGGGAAACCTATTTTCAGAGGAAAAATTAAAGCTGGCTGCAGAAATGTGCTTAAGTAATGAGAAGCCAAATGTTAGTTGCCAAGACAATGGGGAAAATGTCTCCAGGGCATGTCAGACACCTTTGTAGCAGACCCTCCCATCACAGGCCCAGATGTCTGGGGAAAAAAATGATTTCCTGGGCTGGGCCCAGGCCCCCCATGTGGTGTGCAGCCTAGGGACTCAGTGTCCTGCATCCCAGCTGCTCTAGCCATGGCTAAAATGGGCCAAGGTACAGCTCCGGCCATGGCTTCAGAGGGTACAAGCCCCATGCATTGGCAGCTTTCATGTGGTGTTGAGCCTGCAGATGCACGGAAGTCAAAAATTGAGGTTTGGGAACCTCTGCCTATTTTTCAAAGGATGTATGGAAATGCTTAAATGTCCAAGCAGAAGTTTGCTGTAGGGATGGGTCCCTCATGAAGAACCTCTGCTAAGGCAGTGAAGAAGGGAAACATGGGGTTGACACCCCCACACAGGGTTCCCACTGGGACACTGCTTAGTGGAGCTGCGAGAAGAGGCCTACCATCCTGCAGACCACAGAATAGTAAATTCACCAACATCTTTCACTGTGTATCTCGAAAAGCTGCAGACACTCAACACCAGCATGTGTAAGCAGCCAGGAGGGGGGTTCTACCCTGCAAAGCCACAGGGGAGAGCTGTTCAAAACCATGGGATCCCACCACTTGCATCAGCAGGACCTGGATGTGAGACATGGAGTCAAACAAGATCATTTTGGAGCTTTAAGATTTGACTGCCCTGCTGGATTTCAGACTTGCAAATGACCCGTATCGCTTTTGTTTTGACCAATTTCTCCCATTTGGAATGGCTGTGTTTACCCAATGCCTGTACCCCCATTGTATCTAGGAAGTAATTAACTTGCTTTTGATTTTGCAGGCTGATAGGCGGAAGGGACTTGCCTTGTTTCAGATGAGAGTTTTGGACTGTGACTTTTGAGTTAATGCTGAAATGAGTCTTTGGGGGACTATTGGGAAGGCATGATTGGTTTTGAAATATGAAGATAAGAGATTTGGGAGGGGTCACGGGTGGAATGATATAGTTTGGCTCTGTGTCCCCATCCAAATATCATCTTATAATTCCCATAATTCCCACTTGTTATGGGAGAGACCTGGTGGAAGATGACTGAATCATGTGTTGGGTCTTTCCTGTGCTGTTCTAATGATAATGAGTAAGTCTCACAAAATCTGATGGTTTTGTAAAGAGGAGTTTCTCTGCACAAGTTCTCTCTCTCTGCCTGAGGCCATCTGCATAAGATGTGACTTGCTCCTCCTGGTCTTCTGCCATGATTGTGAGGCCTCCCCAGCCATGTGGAACTGTAAATGCAATAAACCTCTTTATTTTGTAAATTGCCCAGTCTTGGGTATGTCTTCGTCAGCAGCATGAAAAGAGACTAATACACTTGGGTATGTCTTTATCAGCAGCATGAAAATTAACTAATACAGTAAGTTTCCTGGTGCCTCCCCAGAAGCTGAGTGGATGCCAACTTAATGCTTCGTATACATCTTGTAGAACCTCTTTCTTTTATAAATTATTCAGTCTGTTAGGTATTTTTTATAGCAGTGCAAGAATGGACTAATACTTAAAATTGGTACCGGCAGTGGGGCATTGCTATAAAGACACCTGAAAATGTGGAAATGGCTTTGGAACTGAGTAATGGATAGAGACTAGAAGAGTGTGGAGAGCTCAGAAGAAGACAGGAAGATTAGGGAAAATTTGTAACTTACTGGAGACTTGTTAAATTGTTGTGACCAAAATGCTGATAGCAATAAGAGCAGAGATACCCAGGCTGATGAGGTCTCAGATGGAGATGAGGAACTCATTGGGGACTGGAACAAAGGTAACTTTTGTTATTTGTTAGTAAAGAACCTGGTGGCATTGTGCTCCTGCCCTAGGTATCTGTGGAACATTGAACTTCAGAGTGATGATTTCAGGTATCTGGTGAAAGAAACTTCCAAGCAACAAAACATTCAAAAAGTGATCTGGCTGCTTCTAATTACCTATGATCATTTGCATGAGCAAATAAATGACCTGAAACTGGAATTTATATTTAAAAGAGAAGCACAGCATAAAAGCTTGGAAATTTTTTCAGTGTGGCCTTGTGGTAGAAAAGAAAGACCCATTTTCAGGGAAGAAATTCAAGGCAGCTAGAGAAGTTTACACAAGTTAAAAATGAGCCAAGTGCTAACATCCAAGAAAATGGGGAAAAGGCCTCAAAGGCATTTCAGAGAACTGTGTAGCAGCCCCTCCCATCACAGGCCCAGATGCCTCGGAGGACAGAATGATTTCATGAGCCATGCCCAGGGTCCTGCTGCCCTGCACAACCTTGGGACATTGTTCCCTGCATTCCAGACATTCCAGCTCCAGCTACGGCTCCAAGAGGCCCAGGTACAGCTCAGGCCACTGCTTCAAAGGATGCAAGCCACAAACCTTGGTGGCTCCCATGTGGTGTTAAACCTGAAGGCACACAGAGTACAAAAGTTGATGCTTGGGAGTCTTTGCCTAGATTTCAGACGATGTGTGGAAGTGCTTGGATGTCCAGGCAAAAGCCTGAAGTAGGAGCAGAGCCCTCATGTAAAACCTCTACTATGACAGTGCAGATTGGAAATGTGGAGTTGAATCCCCAACACAGAGTCCCCTCTGGGGCACTGCCTAGTGGAGCTGTGAGAAGAGGGCCATAGTCCTCCAGACCCAGAAATGGTAGGTCCACTGACAGCTTGTACCTCATGCCTGGAAAAGACTCAACCACTCAACACCAGCTCTTGAGAGCAGCCTTGGGTGGGGAAACCTGCAAAACCACAGGGGCAGAGTTTCCCAAGGCTCTGGGAGCACATCTCTTGCATCAGTGTGCCCTGGACAAGAGACATGGAGTTAAAAGAGAATATTCTGGAGATTTAAAATTTAATGACTGCCCTGCTGGGTTTCACACTTGTTACCCCTTTGTTTTGATAAATTTCTCTTTTTTGGAATGGGAGTATTTACTCAATGCCTATATCACCATTTTATCTTGGAAGTAACTAGTTTTTTATTTTACAGACTCATAGGTGGAAGGGACTTGCCTTATCTCAGATAAGACTTTGGGCTTTGGACTTTTGAGTTAATGTTGGAATTAGTTAAGATCTTGGGGGACTGTTGGGAAGGCATGATTGTATTTTGAAATGTGAGAAGAATATGATATTTGAGAAGGACCAAGGGTGGAATGATACGGTTAAAATATGTGTCCCAGCCCAAATCTTATGTTGAATTTTAATCCCCATTGTTGGAAGAAGGGCCTGGTGGGAGGTAATTTGATCATGGCGTGGAGTTATCACTAATGGTTTAGCACTGTTAATGTGCTAGTGTTAATGTGATAGTGAGTTATCATGAGATCTGGTTGTTTAAAAGTGTGTAACAAAAGTGTGGAGTTATCACTAATGGTTTAGCACTGTTAATTTGCTGCTGTTAATGTGATAGTGAGTTATCATGAGATCTGGTTGTTTAAAAGTGTGTAGCAGCCCCCACTCCTTGCTCTCTCTTGCTTGTACTCTGGCCATGTAAGACACACCTGCTCCCCCTTCACTTTCTGTCATAATTGTAAGTTTCCTGGGACTTTAAAGTAACTTCCAAGGCCAAGAAGGTGCCAGTATCTTGCCTTCTATACAGCCTGTGGAACAATAAGCAAATTAGACCTCTTTTTTAAAATTATACTTTAAGCTCTAGGGTACATGTGCACAATGTGCAGGTTTGTTACATATGTATACATGTGTCATGTTGGTGTGCTGTGCCCATTAACTCATCATTCTCATTAGGTATATCTCCTAATTCTATCCTTCCCCCCTGCCCCCACCCCACGACAGGCCCCAGTGTGTGATGTTCCCCATCCTGTGTCCAAGTGTTCTCATTGTTCAATTCCCATATATGAGTGAGAACATGCGGTGTTTGGTTTTATGTCCTTGTGATAATTTGTTCAGAATGATGGTTTCCAGCTTCATCCATGTCCCTAAATAGGACATGAACTCATCCTCTTTTATGACTGCATAGTATTCCATGGTGTATATGTGCCACATTTTCTTAATCCAGTCTTTCATTGATGGACATTTGGGTTGGTTTCAAGTCTTTTCTATTGTGAGTAGTGCTGCAATAAACGTATGTGTGCATGTATCTTTACAGCAGCATGATTTATAATCCTTTGGGTTAATGTAATGGGATTATATTACATTACATTACATAATGGGATGGCTGGGTCAAATGGTATTTCTAGTTCTAGATCCTTGAGGAATCACCACACTGCCTTCCACAATGGTTGAACTAGTTTACACTCCCACCGACAGTGTAAAAGTGTTCCTATTTCTCCACATCCTCTCCAGCACCTGTGGTTTCCTGACTTTTTAATGATCGCCATTCTTACTGGTGTGAGATGGTATCTCATTGTGGTTTTGATATGCATTTCTCTGATGGCGAGTGATGATGAGTGTTTTTTCATGTGTCTGTTGGCTGCATAAATGTCTTCTTTTGAGAGGTGGCTGTTCATATCCTTTGCCCACTTTTTGATAGGGTTGTTTGATTTTTTCTTGTCAATTTGTTTCTTTGTAGATTCTAGATATTAGCCATTTGTCAGATGAGTAGATTGTAAAAATTTTCTGCCATTCTGTAGGTTGCTTGTTCACTCTGAGGGTAGTTTCTTTTGCTGTGCAGAAGCTCTTTAGTTTAATTAGATCCCATTTGTCAATTGTGGCTTTTGTTGCCATTGCTTTTGGTGTTTTAGACATGAAGTCCTTGCCCATGCCTATGTCCTGAATGGTATTGCCTAGGTTTTCTTCTAGGGTTTGTCAAAGATCAGATGGTTGTAGAAGTGTGGTATTATTTCTGAGAGCTCTGCTGTGTTCCATTGGTCTAGATCTCTCTTTCGGTACTAGTACCATGCTGTTTTGGTTACTGTAGCCTTGTAGTATAGTTTGAAGTCAGGTAGCAGGGTGCCTCTAGCTTTGTTCTTTTTGGCTTAGGATTGTCTTGACAATGTGGGTTCGTTTTTGGTTCTATGTGAACTTTAAAGTAGTTTTTCCCAATTCTGTGAAGAAAGTCATTGGTAGCTTGATGGGGATGGGATTGAATCTATAAATCTATAAATCACCTTGGGCAGTATGGACATTTTCATGATATTGATTCTTCCTATCCATGAGCATGGAATATTCTTCCATTTGTTTGTGTCCTCCTTTATTTCCTTCAGCAGTGGTTTTTAGTTCTCCTTGAAGACGTCCTTCACATCCCTTGTAAGTTGGATTCCTAGATATTTTATTTCTTTGAAGCAATTTTAAATGGGAGTTCACTCATGATTGGGCTCTCTGTTTGTCTGTTATTGGTGTATAGGAATGCTTGTGATTTTTGCACATTGATTTTGTATCCTGAGACTGCTGAAGTTGCTTATCAGCTTAAGGACATTTTGGGTTGAGATGATGGGGTTTTCTAAATATACAATCATGTTATCTGCAAACAGGGACAATTTGACTTCCTCTTTTCCTAATTGAATACCATTTATTTCTTTCTCTTGCCTGATTGCCCTGGCCAGAACTTCCAACACTATGTTGAATAGGAGTGGTGAGAGAGGGCCTCCCTGTCTTGTGCCAGTTAGTAAAGGGAATGTTTCCAGTTTTTGCCCATTCAGTTATGATTTTGGCTGTGGATTTGTCATAAATAGCTCTTATTATTTTGAGATACATCTCATCGATACCTAGTTTGCTGAGAGTTTTTAGCATGAAGGGCTGCTGAATTTTGTCAAAGGCCTTTTCTGCATCTATTGATATAAACATGTGGTGTTTGTCTTTGGTTCTGCTTATATGATGGATTACGCTTATTGATTTGCAGATGTTAAACCAGCCTTGCATCCCAGATATGAAGCCAAGTTGATTGTGGTGGATAAGCTTCTTGATGTGCTGCTGGATTCAGTTTTCCAGTATTTTATTAAGGATTTTTGCATCGATGTTCATCACGGATATTGGTCTAAAATTCTCTTTTTTTGTTGTGTCTCTTCCAAGCTTTGGTATTAGGATGATGCTGGCCTCATAAAATGAGTTAGGGAGGATTTCCTCTTTTTCTATTGATTGGAATAGTTTCAGAAGGAATGGTACCAGCTCCTCTTTATACCTCTGGTAGAATTTGGCTCTGAATGCATCTGGTTCTGGACTTTTTTTGGTTGGTAGGCTATTAATTATCAGGTATTCAACTTCTTCTTAGTCTTGGGAGGTTGTATGTATCCAGGAAGTTTTCCATTTCTTCTAGATTTTCTAGTTTATTTGCATAGAAGTGTTTATAGTATTCTCTGATAGTAGTTTGTATTTCTGTGGGATCAGTGGTGATATCCCCTTTGCATTTTTTATTGTGTCTATTTGATACTTCTCTCTTTTCCTCTTTATTAGTCTTGCTAGCGGTCTATCAATTTGGTTGATCTTTTCAAAAAACCAGGTCCTGGATTCCTTGCTTTTTTTTTTTTTTTTGAGACGGAGTCTCGCTCTGTCACCCAGGCTGGAGTGCAGTGGCCGGATCTCAGCTCACTGCAAGCTCCGCCTCCCGGGTTCATGCCATTCTCCTGCCTCAGCCTCCCGAGTAGCTGGGACTACAGGCGCCCGCCACCTCGCCTGGCTAGTTTTTTGTATTTCTTAATAGAGACGGGGTTTCACCGTGTTAGCCAGGATGGTCTCGATCTCCTGACCTCGTGATCTGCCCGTCTTGGCCTCCCAAACTGCTGGGATTACAGGCTTGAGCCACCGCGCCTGGCCGATTCCTTGCTTTTTTAACAGGTTTTGTGTCTATCTCCTGTTCTGCTCTAATCTTAGTTATTTATTTCCTTCTGCTAGCTTTTGAATGTGTTTGTCTTGCTTCTCTAGTTCTTTTAATTGTGATGTTGGGGTGTCAATTTTAGATCTTTCCTGCTTTTCTCTTTGGGCATTTAGTGCTATAAATTTCCCTCTACACATTGCTTTAAATGTGTCCCAGAGATTCTGGTATGTTATGTCAGCATTTGCTTGTCTGTAAAGGATTTTATTTCTCCTTCACTGATGAAACTTAGTTTGGCTGGATATGAAATTCTGGCTTGAAAATTCTTTTCTTTAAGAATGTTGAATACTATACTGGCCCCCACTCTCTTCTGGCTTGTAGTGTTTCTGCTGAGAGATCCGTTGTTAGTCTGATGGGCTTCCCTTTGTGGGTATCCTGACCTTTCTCTCTGGCTTCCCTTAATAATTTTTCCTTCATATCAACTTTGGTGAATCTGACAACTATGCATCTTGGAATTGCTCTTCTTGAGGAGTATCTTTGTGGCATTCTCTATATTTTCTGAATTTGAATGTTGGCCTGCCTTGTTAGGTTGGGGAAGTTCTCCTGGATAATACCCTGAAGAGTGTTTTTCAACTTGGTTCCATTGTCCCCGTCACATTCAGGCACACCAATCAGACGTAGATTTGGTCTTTTTACATAATCCCATATTTCTTGGAGGTTTTGTTCATTTCTTTTTACTCTTTTTTCTCTAAACTTCTCTTCTCACTTCATTTCATATATCTGATCTTTAATCACTGACACCCTTTCTTCCACTTGATTGAATTGGTTACTGAAGCTTGTGCATGCCTCGCATAGTTCTTGTGCCATGGTTTTCAGCTCCATCAGGTCATTTAACGTCTTCTCTATGCTGTTTGTTCTAGTTAGCCATTCATCTAATCTTTTGTCAAGGTTTTTAACTTCTTTGCGATGAGTCGTAACATCCTCCTTTGGCTCAGAGAAGTTTGTTATTTCTGATTGTCTGAGGCTTTCTTCTCTCAACTCGTCAAAGTCATTCTCTGTCCAGCTTTGTTCCATTGCTCGTGAGGAGCTGCGTTCCTTTGAAGGAGAAGAGGTGCTCTGATTTTTAGAATTTTCACCTTTTCTGCTCTGGTTTCTCCCCATCTTTGTGGTTTTATCTACCTTTGGTTTTTGATGATGGTGATGTAGAGATGTGGTTTTGGTGTGGATGTCCTTTCTGTTTGTTAGTTTTCCTCCTAAGAGTCAGGACCCTCAGCTGCAGGTTTGTTGCAGTTTGCTGGAGGTCCACTCCAGACTTTGTTTGCCTGGGTATTACTAGTAGAATCTGCAGAACAGCAAATATTGTAGAATGGCAAATGTTGCTGCCTGATCCTTCCTCTGGAAGCTTCATCTCAGAGTGGTACCCAGTTGTATGAAGTATCAGCTGGCCCCTACTGGGAGGTGCTTCCCAGTTACGCTACTCAGTGATCAGGGACCCACTTGAGGAGGCAGTCTGTACATTCTCAGATCTTAAACTCTGTGCTGGGAGAACCACTACTCTCTTCAAAGCTGTCAGACCAGAATGTTTAAGTCTGCAGAAGTTTCTGTTGCCTTTTGTTCAGCTATGCCTTGCCCCCAGAGGTGGAGTCTTCAGAGGCAGGTAGGCCTCCTTGAATTGCAGTGGGCTCCACCAAGTTTGAGCTTTCCTGACACTTTGTTTACCTACTCAAGCCTCAGCAATGGTGGACACCCCTCCTCAAGCCTTGCTGCCACCTTGCAGTTCAATCTCAGACTGCTGTGCTAGGAGTGAGCGAGACTCTGTGGGTGTGGGACCCTCCGAGCCAGGTGTAGGATTTAATCTCCTGGTGTGCCATTTTCTAAGACCATTGGAAAGGTGCAGTATTAGGGTGGGAGGGTCCCAGTGTTCCAAGTACCGTCTGTCATATCTTCCCTTGGCTAGGAGTGGGAATTCCCCAACCCCTTGTGCTTCCCAAGTGAGGTGATGCCCTGCCCTGCTTCGGCTCATTCTCCATGGGCTGCACCCAGTGTCCAACAAGCCCCAGTGAGATGAACCCACTACCTCAGTTGGAAATGCAGAAATCACCTGTCTTTGCGTTGCTCATGCTGGGAGCTATAGACTGGAGCTGTTCCTATTCGGCCATCTTGGAACCTCCTCACAAATTAAACCTCTTTTCTTTATAAATTACCCATTCTCAGGTATGTATGTATGTATGTATGTATGTATTGAGATGGAATTTCACTCTTTTTGCCCAGGCTGTTGTCTCAGCTCACTGCAATCTCAACCTCCCAGGTTCAAGCGATTCTCCTGCCTCAGTCTTCCAAGTAGATGGGATTATAGGCACCCACCACCTTGCCTGCCTAATTTTTGTATTTTTAGTAGAGACAGAGTTTCACCACGTTTGCCAGTCTGGTCTCAAGCTTCTGATCTCAGGTGATCCGCCCACCTTGGCCTCCCAAGATGCTGGGATTACAGGTGTGAGCCACTATGCCTGGCATCTCCAATAGTTCTTTATAGCAGTGCTAGAATGAACTAATTAGTCATATATGAAACAAAGTTACCTTGCTTTCACTTTGAGTCTCTCTGATGTCCCATGTACCCAGTGCACATCAGGCACCTTGTGGTCATGAGTGCCCTATGCTTATGGAGATCTTGTGCTCATGGGCATCCTGTGCTCATGGACACCCTTCCTCATGGTGCATCCTGTGCTTGTGGGCCATGATGCATGCTATATGCAAATAAAGAAGGAAGTGATTAAGAACATACATATTATACATATTTCCTCTTCATGTATATCCTTCATTGCCCCACTGGACTTCACTTACAAAAAAAGTAAATGAAAAGATGTAATTACAAATAATTTCAAGATAGTAACATCAGAACACTAAACCCAGTGTGAGGCTATCTTGAGGGGACCTTGTGCAACTGCATAATTCCCTTCTGCCACATTGTAGGGTATGAGATTGAAGAAGAATATGGTTACCAGGGATGTATGGGGGAATGCTTTGGGAACAATCCCTAGTAATTTACGTCCTTAGGGAACATATTTATACCTAATTGTGATGGTGGTATAGTTCATTCCTTACCACGTGATGAGGCATTTTCTACAGAAGAAGCAACACACAATTGGCACCATTAATTGAACATGTCTCATGGGCTACATGTGATTTTTCTCCTACAACATAATGAAAGTTCTTTTAAAAGATGCTTATGTGTTAAAGAAATATTGCAGGATTCAAGTTATTGTTTCTCCTAATGAAGCAGAGAGAGTTTTCCTTGTGAGATTTGATAAAATAAATCATTTTTTCTGCACAGATAAATATCATTAAAAAAACACAGTTGTGCGATAAAATCCTTTCTTCTCTGATTCTCTCTTTGCTTTAGAGAGCCTTTGAAAATTCTTTTCAGTTTCTACTTCCAACTCTTTCTGTTCCCAATGAATTAGCAGATTTTAATCTGAATTCTTACAGTTACTGTACAAAAGTTTAAATTCTATTTTCTTTTCATAAAGGAAAGAAACTAGACACCATGACACTACCTTTAAAATAAAAAAATGAATTGTATTATTTATAAAAATTGACTTAAACTTCAACAACAAGAAAATGGACCTGAGTTTAGGCCTCCATGTAGTAGGTAGAATATTAGACATTTATTTGAGTGCAAATCATCATATGGTATTAGCAAATAAATATAAAATTATTATATTTTATAAATCAACAAATTATAGCATACAATTTTAGGTCTTCATAAATGATAAAATCTAATATCTTAGTACTCATATGAATCTGCCTCATGCTGTAATAAAAATATATCCAAGACTGACTAATTTATAAAGGAAAGAGAGTGCTTTAGAACAGGAACCTCTTTGACATTTTTCTCCTTGACTCACAGTTCCACATTGCTGGGGAGGCCTCACAATCATGGCAGAAGTCAAAGGAGCAAAGTTACATCTTACATGGGGGCAGGCAAGAGATAGAGTGTGTGTGGGAGCTTATAAAACATCAGATCTCGTGAGACTTATTTATTATCACAAGAACAGCATAGGAAAAACCCACTCCCATGATTCAATTATTTCCCACTGGGTCCCTCCCACAACACATAAGAGTTATGGGAGCTACAGTTCAAGATGAGATTTGGGTGGGGACACAGTCAAACCATATCGTTCCACCCCTGGCCCCTCCCAAATCTCATGTCCTCAAATTTTAAAACCAATCATGTCTTCCCACCAATCCCCCAAAGTCTTAACTCATTTTAGCATTAACTCAAAAGTCCACAGTCGAAAGTCTTATCTGAGACAAGGCAAGTCCTTTCCACCTACAAGCCTGTAAAATCAAAAGCAAGTTAGAGATACAATGGGAGTATAGGCATTGGGTAAATATACTCATTCCAAATGGGAGAAATTGGCCAAAACAAAGGGGCTATGGGCTCCATGCAAGTCCAAGATCTAATAGGGCAGTAATTAAGCCTTAAAGTTCCAAAATGATCTCCTTTGACATGTCTCACACCCAGATTATGCTGGTGCAAGAGGTGGGCTCCCAGAGCCTTGGGATGCTCTGTCCCTTTGGCTTTGCAGGATATAATCCCAGTCCTGGCTGCTTTCATGGGCTGGTGTTGAGTGTCTTTGTCTTTTACTGGTGCACAGTGCAAGCTGTTGATGAATCTACCATTCTGGGGTCTGGAGTACAGTGGCCCTCTTCTCACAGCTCCATTAGGCAGTGCCCCAGTAGGGACTCTGTGTGGGGTCTCCAACCCTAAATTTCCCTCTGCACTACTCTGGCAGAGGTTCTCTATGGGGACTCTGCCCCTACAGCACACCTCTGCCTGGACATCCAGGCATTTCCATATACTCTCCCAAATCTAAGCAGAAGTTCCCAAACCTCAATTCTTTACTTCTGTGCAACTGCAGGCTCAACACCACATAGAATCTGCTGAGGTTTGGGGTTTATGCCCTCTAAAGTCATGACCAGAGCTGTATCTTGACCCCTTTTAGCCATGGCTAGAGCAGCTGGGATGCAGTACACTGAGTCTCTAGGCTGCACACAGCAGGTGGTGCCTGGGCCCAGCCCAAGAATTCATTTTTTTTTCTCTAGGCATCTGGGCCTGTGATGGGAGGAGCTGCCACAAAGGTCTCTGACATGCCCTGGAGACATTTTCTCCATTGTCTTGGTGATTAACATTTGGTTCCTTGTTACTTATGCAAATTTCTGCAGCAGGCTTGAATTTCTCCCCAGAAAATGTGTTTCCTTTTCTATCGCACTGTCAGGCTGCAAATTTTCCAAACTTTTATGCTCTGTCACCTTTTGAATGTTTTGATGCCTAGAAATTTCTTCCGCCAGATGCCCTAAATCATCTCCCTTAAGTTCAAGCTTCCACAGACATCTGGGGCAGGGGCAAAATGTGGCCAGTCTCTTTGTATACCAAGAGTAGCCTTTATTCCAGTTTGCAATAAGTTCTTTATCTCCATCTGAGACCACCTCAGCCTGGAACTTATTGTCCATATCACTATCAGCATTTTGGTCAAAGCCACTCAAGAAATCTCTAGGGAGTTCCAAACTTTCCCACATTCTCCTGTCTTCTTCTGAGTCCTCCAACCTGTTTCAACCTCTGCCCATTACCCAGTTCCAAAGTCACTTCCACATTTTTAGGTATCTGTACAGAAGAACCCCACTCTACCAGTACCAATTTATTGTATTAGTCTGTCCTCATGCTGCTAAGGAAGACATATGTGAGACTGGGTAATTTATAAAGAAAAGAAGCTTAACTGACTCATAGTTCCACATGGCAGGGGAGGCCTCACAATCGTGGTGGAAGGCAAAAGAACAAAGTCATGTCTTACATGGCAGCAGGCAAGAGAGAACCTGTGCAGGGGAACTCCCCTCTATAAAACCATCAGATCTCATGAGAATTATTGATAATTACAAAAACAGCATGGGAAAGACTGCCCCCACCACCCAGCCCATGATTAAATTACCTCCCACTGGGTCCATCCCATGACACATGAGAATGATAAGAGCTACAATTCAAGATGAGATTTGGGTGGGGACACAATTAAACCATATCAATACTCATGACTTCTAAGTTAAGTTAGGTGAGTTTTCTGTTTTATTCTCCAGATACTCATATCAACAAAATGTCTAATCACTATAATTGCCTGTGAGTATTAGGCTGCATTTCAAAAGAGCAAGGCCAAAGCTGAATAACACTAGCACTTAGCAGATGACAGTTGAGTTTCCTTTGGTTGGAATTGTTGGTACTCTTTTTCTATTACATACCTTTTGGGTCTGCAACTTGTAGTTACCTCTACTCTTAGACACTCTTAAAGAAAAATAAGAGGTATTGGTCCTTCCAGGTGAGTTCACTTTTTTTTTTCTGATATTTTTTAAAAGGAAACTTCCAAATTGATAATCTTTTTATTTTCAGTGATGCATTGGTAAATGTTAAATAACCAGCACTAGGGAAGGAAGAGGGATGGAATGAACTGATTTGTATCCCTTGCTGAGTTCTATAATGTAAATATTCCCACCATGGCTGATTCTGAGTTACCGGTTGTCAACACTGAATGGAGAGTTGGAAAGAAATGCTAGCAACCAGGTATTATGAGGTGGTACAGACCCACTTGAGCACATACAACTGCTACCTTGATTTTAGAAAATCGTTAGGAATATGTTCAAACAAATCAGAAAGTTAAATAAGTCTAAGTTAGCCCTGTTGAAGAGGTAGCAAAAAATCTGTGACAATATCCTGAAACTCTATCCATTGGGATATTTTGTACAACTTTAAATTTGTATTTTACTCAATTTGATAAAATAGATGCTGCTTCTTCTCAAACTCAGCAATTTCTCAGACTGTACTTTTTTCCCTAAATCTTCTAATCTGTTGTGTTTACATATCTTAGGTTTTTCTAACTTAATAATGATACTTCCTTCTATTTCATTATAAAGCAGAATGGTAGTAAATCTTATAAAATAAAATTTAATAGAGATAAGTTTAAGATTCTGAACGTGGTCCAAAAATCCAACCTCTTGCTTACAGAATGGGGGCATCAGAATTTAGCAATAGTACCAATAAAAATAACTTGGGCTACTAGCTTAATGTATCCATATGATGGATGATATAGCTGCTAAAAACAGAGCAGGATTTTAGCCTGCCTTATTAAAGACTGTTATCGTTCTCTAACAGTGGTTCTGAGGCATGATTGCACCCTTGAACGATCATCAAAATTGCAAACAATCCTCATGCCCAGACCATATCCTAATTTCATCTCTCAGAGACCCAGACATCAGTACTTTTTAAAACTCCCCAGGTGATTCAAATGTGCTGTCAACTTAGAGAACCACTGATCTAGAACAGTGTTTGAAGAAGTTAATATGAGTTCGTATGAGTCACCTGGAATTTCACTAAAATACAAATTCCAATTCAGTAGACCTGGAGTAAGGGTGTGAAGTTTTCATTTCCAACAACTTCCTGGGTAATTCTACTGGATCACAGGACAATTGTAGTAAGGATTTAGAACAAGGGAAGTGTGCTCTGTTCAGCAATTAATGGTTCATACCTGGATTATTGAGTTAATTTCCTAGAGTGACATAGAGAAACTCAAGCACGCTCATAGAGACAGGGATTATGAAGATTTTACTTCTTGTTCTGCAATGATCAGTTGAAGGAACTAGAGTTATTTAGCTAGCCGACAAGAAGACACTGTGGAAACATGATAACTAGTTTTAGAGAAATAAAGAATGATTACATAAAACCAAGATTAAGTTTGTTTATTCTTCCTCAAGAGATAGAACTACAAGTAATGGGTAGACACTACAGCAAAACAGATTTTGGATCAATATACAGTAGAATATAGTAGCCAGAGCTCACCAAAGTTGGAATAGATTGTCTTGGGAAGAAATGCATACCCATAACAGGATATGATTTGGTGATAACTTTGTGAGGCTTCTACAGAAATAAATTAAACATGGAAAGGGAGATGATCACTCAAGATGACATTTAACACACTTTCCAAAACTGAGTCTATGATGTTCTGCATTTCTTTTCAGTCTAATGTCTGTAGCTTCTAGCTTATAGTAGGCAGTCAAGTCTAGGATTTTAACAGTGCCTACAAACCAGGGATTTCTTTCCCTTACTTTTCCATTCCTTCATGAAATTACAAAGTTTTGTTTACCTGAATATTCATGCAGATACTGCCCTTCCCCTGAGCCCCCACATCTTTTCTTGTTTCATTTTGAAAATGTGCTACTTCTGTTTTGAACTCAAATGGAAAACTCTCAATGATTACATAGCTCTTTCGATTCAAGCAACTAAAGTTGGTATTCTGATTAGTCTAAGCATCCTTCCTTATCACATCCCATTTTGACTCTCTCATTTGTTGATGGTGATAAAAGCATTCAATTTATAAGACTACTTTTTTGCCCAAACTGGTAATCATTTTAAAGGTTCTCCCTAATTTAGTTTTCTTGTTTATGCTTGCATCTGGGTGATGGCCAGCAATTCTATATACTCAATTATCCCAAGAAATAACAGAGTACCTGAAGAGGTGAAACCCTTGCTTAATAGTCCTAATCAACATATTTGGTTTATTATTTTTTTTTATGAATTCAACTAAGAGTGGACAAGTCAATACAACATCTATTTTATTTAAACTAATTTATGGTTGGTTAGGTAAGATGGCTTGGAAATAATACTTCTGAATGTCTATACAGAATTTTTCAGTAAAATCAGATACTAAAGTGCTAGAATCATGCCAATAGACTGGTAGTTTAAAATGGCAGCATAAAAATTAATGCAGTTTCTGAGTTGTGGGTTTCACAGATCACTGAGACCTGGAAACATTTACAGTTTTCTCGTTGGTTTTCCTTCCTAACATCATGAGTTATTTAAAACTCCCAGCTGTTTCACAAATCAGTGTTTTCCTTCATTTCAGTTTAATTCAGTTTGTTCTAACCTCACTTCTCAGAATTTTATGGAGCTGTTTTGAACCTCAGTTTTAATAAGGTTTTCATATGCAATTATTTCCATGTCAAGAATTTTTTATGTATTTGACAATATGATCAAAGACTTCTTAAGAGTTTTCAGGTGTTATTATCCACAGAAAAGTATATTGTGTCCTCAAATAGTGAGGAATAGTGAACAAAATTGTAATTCTGTACCCAGTGATATTTTTCCACAAGTGGCCTCCCATGTGAAGAAATTGGATGTAATACTATTGTCATAGTCCTTCTTTATTTTAGCCCTTAAAAAAAATCACTCTTGTCCATTCTACAAGAAATATCATTAGCCTCTATCTAACAAAAAAATCAAAAATTTACATAGGAAAAGAAATAAAGACTAAATAAATAGAGGGCCATACCATGTACTCAGGTAGAAAAACTCAGCATCATAAAGATGTCAGTACTATATAAGTTCATCTATAAATTTAATGTAATACCAGTGGGATATTGTCCATTAGACAAGCTGACTGTAAAATACATACAGCAGAATAAGCAAGCAGGAATAGTCAGAATAATTCCAAAAAATAAAAGAAATAAAAGGAAGTAGACATACTAGATCTGAGAATACTTTGCAATAGCTAAAATAATTAAAATAGTGAAGAACTAAAACAAAAATCATTATGGTAGAGGCTGCTCATTTTTACAAGTAATTTTACTGGAAGTGTCAATGTACCCATAGTTTAAAAATACATTTTCTAGAATTTTGCTGCAGACAATGGGTGGACATATGACTAAATTTGGGTCACTGTGGATTAACTAGAAGTTATAGGCTGGGTGTATTATTTTCCTATTACTCTGGTAACAGGTTACCACAAGCTGAGTGTCTTGAAGCAACACAAATTTATTACCTTACAGTTTTTGAAGTCAGAAGTTCAAAATATGTCTTATGGGGCTAAATCAAGTTGTCAATGGTGTTGTATTCCTTCTGGAGGCTCCAACAGAGAATCCACTCCCTTGCCTTCCAGCTTCTAGAAGCTGCCTGTATTCTTTGGCTCATGGCCTCTCTCTCTCACCTTCAAAGCAAATCCCTCCAACCTTTGCTGCTGTCACCACAAATGCCTTTCTAATCTTGACTCTTCCACTTCCCTATGTGGATTCTTTTGATTACATTGGGCCCACCAAATAATTCAGGATAATCTTCCTATGTTAAGAACCTTAACTTGACCATATTGGCAAAGTCCCTCTTGCCATAGAAGGCAACAAATTCATAGATTCCAGGGAATAGAACATTTTGGGGCAGCAATTTGCTGCCTGCCACAGTGGACCTTTTGAAAAGCTTCTTAGAAGAAACCTGAGAACTCCCAACGCCAGCTATGATGGCAAAAAACTGGACTTGACTTCCTGCCATAAACAGCTAGAAAACTGGAA
This sequence comes from Theropithecus gelada, assembly GCF_003255815.1. NCBI lineage: Eukaryota > Metazoa > Chordata > Mammalia > Primates > Cercopithecidae > Theropithecus > Theropithecus gelada. Next base: position 85,360,574 of record NC_037671.1, on the reverse strand, counting down.
AAAATATCTAAAGCAACTGCTTTCAGTCATTGCAGAATATGCAGCACCAGACTGATCTCTGAGAAAGGGACACAGATTAAATGACTACCATAGTCACCCTAGATTTCTTTCTGGAGGTAGTTTCCAGACATGCGAAGGCAAAGGAAACCAGTCTTGGGGACTCTGAATTAAAGAGACAAAGATTGGAGTTCAATTGGCCAAAAGTGACAGGAAGTTCCAAGGATGAGTTCTAAAGGTGAAGAAGCTACACAGAAAATGAGCTTCAAAAATTTGTGTAAGGATCATCTTGAGTCTTTAAATAATATTAAGCCATGCATGCAGAAAGTGAAATTTCACAAAGATAGCCAAAAAAACTACCAGGTAGTTGTGAGATGAACAATAAGAGGATGCATAAAACATGAAGATTTTGAGTCCCAATGAGGAAGAGTAGAAGTCGTTGATGGTTACCAGGTCATTCAGTGGAGACTCTGGGGATCACCTCAGCAGTGGTACTGAACTATCACTGAAGTGAAAATTACTTTGGGGAAGAGAGAAAAAAGCAGGAACAAAGGAAAGAAAGTAGGTGCATACAGATAATAAATAAAAATAAAAAGGCAAAAATGGACAGGAAACTGAGTCAGCTGTATTAGCCATTTTGCAAGTTTTCTCTTTCTATCTCTTTCTGCACCAAACTTTCACATGATTGCTGGAGCTACAGCAGTTGTATTACCACTGTGAAACACTTGAGGCTGAAGGCTGAAAGCCAGCAATAAGGTTGTCAGAAGAGAGGGATGGAGAGAGGTTGATATAGTAATGATATTGTTGGACCATGCAATGGTGCTGCCTGCTTGTTACATGAAAGAGAAATAAAACCATCTTGTTTAAAAAACTATTATTTTGGTTTTCTTTTACATGAAGCCAGAATAAACCTCAACTTAATCACAGATTAGTACAATACACTGAAAAAATTTTAAAATAGGTGAAAATATATACAATGTTTGGTTAAGAAGATATGGGATAAAATGACAATAGTGACATTTCAAGTTAGTAAAGAGAAGATAGATAATTTTTTTTAAATGTTGCTGGGAAATGGGATACCATCTGAAAAAATGTAAAGTGAGATCAATATCTTATATTATTCAAATTGAATTTAATATGAATCAACCATTTAAATGTAAAAAGTGAAACTAAAAAAGTGCAAAAAGAAATCAGGAGAATTTAAAAAATAATCTCAGAGAAGGTCTTTCCAAGTACAACACAAAATGTAAAAGCCATAAAATAAAAGACTAATAAATCCAATTACATAAAAGTAAAGAAAATGCATGACAAAAATACATAGGCAGAGTCAAAAGAGAACTAACAAACTATTTGCAACTGATATCACAGCAAAGAGATATTTTCCTTGATGTACACGTATAGAGAGCTCTACAACCAATAAATAAAAGACCATTGATGCAACAGAAGAGTAGAGGGTGTGAACAGATGGGTCACAGAGAAAAAGCAAATGACTCCTAGCCACATGGAAAGACAGTTGATTTTACTCGTTACAAGATTATTAGAAGTTCAAATTAAATGGCATAGCATGTTAGCACATCAGATAAACATGGTGGTAATGAGAAATAGGATTCTACTCTCATACATTGTTAGTGAGAGTACAAATTGCTTCAAACACAAGTTCAGAAAATATGGAAGTATCTTTTCAAATTAAAAATGTACATACCTTTTGATTAGTCAGTTTGATCCCTAGTTATGTAACCCAAAATACACTCTCAAATGTATGAAATAATTTATTCCTTTATTCAACAAACAAGTGCCTACTCTTTTTAAAGCACTCTTCCATCATTCTCTATATAAAAGTATTTACTGAATATCATATATTTTGTGATAAAAAATTAGAAACAATCAAAGTGTGCATGAATAAAGGGCTGATTAAATAAATTATAATACATCAAACATGATAAATTATGAACCTATTACAAAGAAGAAAGCATAAGCAAATGTGGGATTTTTTGTCTTGCTTTCTTCTGTATCCCTAACACATAGAATAATGTATAGCACATATTAGACTTGCAATAAATATTTGATGAACTAACAACAAAAAAAAAGCAAGATGCAGAATGGCAAGTGACAATTATATGTGAGAAAGCATGAATAAATATATACGTATATTCACTTCTAAACAATTAGAAACTGGTAACAGGGCTTGCTTCTGAGGACAGTGCTAGAATATGTGGGACCAGAAAGAGAATTAGGTTGCCTTTATACCATCCAACCTTTTATAACTTTTGAATGTTGTGCCATGTGCATTAATTACCTTTTCAGAAGAAAAGTACACCCATTCATCACATTTGAATATCTTCAGATCCTTTTTTCCTTCCCCGCAGGTGCTGGTCTGAGTAGGAATTAGCATTCCTTGGTGGTTTCTGACATACTTTGAGCAAAATTTTAGGCATTTTTCATAAATATATTGCTTTTGCTAGCATTTAAAAGGGGCATGTCTGTTAACCCTGCACCTACTCACAAATGATTCAATTGAGATGACAAAAAGTGCAATGACTCATCTCCAAATAAAAAGATGTGTGTGGGCCTTCCCAGGCCTTGTGAAAAGACAGTGACCTTCATGGCCACCCAACAGTTTTAACAGGTATTATTTGTTGGGTCAGCACTTCTCAGAAGCATTCCCATTCCACTCCCACCTCCAGACATGCACACTCATGCCGTCCCACATACATACTGCTGCCAGCCTGGGCCCACCTTCCACAGCTGTGTTTCAAAACACCCCGTGATTACATCTCTCAAAGCTCTCACTCAGAACTTATAATTTATTATATTCTAATCTGTCTCCCACATTAGACCGAGAATCAACTCCTTGAGGCAGAAACCTGGTTTCAAAGTTTTATAGGTCTGACATCTATCACAGTGTCCAGTTTGGTAGTTCTTCAGTAAATGCTTGATAAATGAATACATTAAGGAATTAATGAATATTTCAGATGCCTTTTGTAAGGAAATTCCAACCCCGTGGGTAAGAATTTTAGTGACACTGTTGAGGCTTGACCAAGTGCTACTCCAAGTGGAGAGAGGACCCAGTTCAATGGGTCAATGTAAGCTGCATCTGTTGGGGAGGCCACCATCAGTACCAGAGAAATAGTGCTAAGACTCTGATAGAAAGAAGAGCAAGGCCCAGGTGCAGTGGGGAGAAGAGGTAAAAGGGTTTGGGCTCCACAGGAACATGTTAGATGCACAGTGTAAGAAGAACAAGTTCAAATCTTTTAGGAGGTTGACCCTGAATGTACCAAGAGAGTTTGGGTCTCAGCTATCAGGGGGCCAGAAGCTCAAGGAAGACAGGATGGCTACCATATGCAAGTCTGGGCTGACAAAGGGCCAGTTCTGTGATGCCAAGATCAGCATCCTTATCCTGCTGTGTAAAGAATTGTTCCCACACACGCCATCCTACCTGTGCAAGACATTGCTGATATTTCCCTATTTTGCACATTGTTCAAATCCAGCTCACATTTACTAATGAGGCTAGGGGAAGACTGAACATTAAGATTTCAGTAGTTGAAGTTTGAGTCAATACCATTCAGTGTTGTATTGAATTGTTCCTAATGATTTTGTGGGTGGTAGTTGTGCCTCCTAAACACATTAAGAGCTCTTTCTGGTCACAACCATTTCTTGGCATCCTTCGTAAGTCTGCAGTGTGCTGGGCATATACTGGCTCAATGATCACTTGCTGATTGACTAACTGAAATATGCATCTGCCCACAGACAAGACTCAAAATAGGGCACAGTATTCTTGCTTAGACAATGAATCATATTTGAACTCTGTCATTTGCAAATTTTTTTCACTCTGCTATGGAATTTACCTTTTTAGATTAATGTATGCATATACCAGAGTAATGTTAGGTCAGTTCTCCTTGGTAGAGACTAGTTTTCACTAAGATTCATATACTTTTCAAATTCTATTTATGTAAGCACTCTATAGGATAGAAATTTATTCTGGACTTAGGTACAAATATATTGTTTGAGTGTATTCTGATAAATCATGAACAGGGAGACCCAAGCCCTAGCCTCAGTCTCCTGCCAGATAACCATGAGAATTGGGCAGGTTCTCCACCCACCACCTCCCTCATTCCCAGCCCTGGCCTCAGTTTCCTTGACCCTAAGTAAGATCTGGGCTGAATGACTGCTAAGGTCTCTTTTAGCACTGCTCTTCTCTGAGATTATATTATAATGGCTTTATCTGTGCTTCCCTTTGCTGTTAACAGTACACCCTGCCACCAAAGAGTTGGAGGAATATGAGACAGTCCATATTTAGCTTTTCTTACAAGGTCAAAAATTAATTTTAAATGCTGGGGAAACAAGCTAAGAAGATTTCCTCCACCATATTATACCTTCAAATGACATTACCATGCAGGTGATCTAGAAATCTTACTGGTAATAATTTTGTGTACATAAATGAATCCAGTATCCCTGTTAAATATGCAAACGTTTGGGCATGAAGGGTAACATACTCATGTTGGCTGCTTTCAGACTGATCCCTGCATGGGGAAGACCCTAAGGGACCAAACAATGGATGTAACGTTAAATGGATGTAGCTTACATGATGTGAACTTCCTACCAGCACCAAGAGAGGGAGCTTTCTTTTTGGCTTACATGGATGTAGCGCAAAAGGGGAAAGGAGATACGAAGCTTAAAAGTTGTCAGTAGCCAGGTATCAAAAATAGAATTGGGCTTTTCGTTGTAGAGCTTTATTATAGATCCTATTTAGACTTTTTATATTTAGTATATACTCATTGGCCAAGTAAAGGAAATGCAAAGAAGCCTTTAGGACAAACTCAGTCTCTTTAATTTTCACTACATATCAACTCTGCCCTAACCAATTCTGAAGTATCTAAAACATTTGAGTCTCTTTTCTCAGTCAACATCCCAGAACATCTATACTTCAGATATTCTATAGAAAGCTCAGTTTTAAAATTTCTATTTAATTCATGGCTAACTGTGTTAAGACAAATGTTAAATGATTTGACTCCAAGTTCTGTGAATTTTCTCTTTGCATTAAGGTGAGGTACCTGAGTACAATATTTCGACCAAATAACGGTAGTTGAGCTACCTTGAGAATGTCTTTACTAAGGTGCTGCACTTTTTGATTTATTTTTGATTGAGGTAGTATGACTGTAGCTGCATAAAAAATAATCTCAACACTTAATGACTTAAAAGAACAATAGTCATTTATTATCACCCACAGATTCTGTAGGTCAGAAACTCAGAAAGACCTCCCCTGGACAGTTTCCACATGCAGTTGCAGATCTATTTGTCTGGGGTGGTAGTCATCCAAAGTCTTAACTGGGATTAGAGCATTCACTTCTACAATAAGTCAATAACATGGGTTTCAAGTTAGTGCAGTCTTTAGTCATGAACCTCAGAGACTCATGGGTCTCTTGATGGGCTGCCTAAGTGTCCTTAGAACATGATGACTGGCTTCCCCCAGAATAAATGATCTAAGAGTGTACCAGGTAGAAACTATGTTGCCTTTCATGATTTAGCTTCTGAAGTCACTCAATGTCACCTCTACCACATTCTGTAGGCCAAGGCATTTATTTGGTTGGTGCAAAAGTAATTGGGGTTTTGCCATTACTTTTAATTGCAAAAACCACAATTATGTTTGTACCAACCTAATACAAAGATCTTCCAATTTTCAAGGAAAGGGAACATAGGCCCTTCCTCTTGATGGAGATATATCGACATCATATTGTGAGAAGAGCACACGGCAGCCATCTCTGGAAAATATAATTAGCAGCAGGATTGATGCAATAGTGATTAAAGACTTTTTTTCCTATAACTTTTTAACTCTACTACTGAAAACCTTGTTCAATATATTATTCAATGTTTTATATATACAGATCTTCGTGATAAAATTCTTCCAAAGTTTAGTACTAGGAGAAAGTCTAGTCTTCCTGATATTTATGTATTTTCTTTTATCACTAAAAAGCATAGAATATATAATCTTTCCCTTTTTATCTTGGCTTCCATAAGGCTTAGAGTTAAATTTACTATTCATTTACAATAATTGCCTTATTGTTGGATTGTAACATAAATATTTTCCACATTCTCTAAATAAAATGCTATCATTATTCCATTCTTTTTTAAAAATACATATTTAATTACAGTAGTAGAGGATGTTAATTTTTAAAAGCTGAAAATTAACTTTCTACAGTTAGCTAGAACTAATAATTTTATTGTATCTTTTTTGAGAGTGTCCCTTTCTTTTCTCTCTCTCTCCATCTCTCACACACACAGACACAAACACACAAACATATCTATATATAAATACAATATCCACATTCTTCATTTGTTCTACAAACTAAGATATTACTATAAATACAGTTCTGCAACTTGCTTTCTTCTCCAGTTTACACATCATAGACAACGATCTAAATTATTACATACAGACCTATCTCCTATGTATGTGCCATATGTATTTAACTATTCACACATATGTGTCCATTTCATATGACTTTAATTGTTTGCTATTGTAAATAATGCTACATACAAATCCTTGAACATAAATTGTTTTCTTTCAGTTGTGCAAGTATTTACCATTGGGTCAATTCCTTGAAGTATAATTACTGGATTAAAAAGAATGCATATTTAATATTTTGATGAAGACTGCCAAATTGCATTTAAACATATTGTACTAATTTTCATTGTATGCCTTTCTTATTAAAAACTACTCTGTACATAAATATTTTCTCATTATAAGTAGCCTTTTATAATTTTAAAAAATACATAGATAATTTTAAAATTACCTGGCATGCCAGTATCAAAATATCTCATGTACCTCATAAATATACATACCTGCTATGTATATATAAATATTAAAAATTAACAACTAAGAAAAAAATACCTGGCTCAAAGTAAAAGATTTCAACCCTAAATAATCAGGCAGCAGATGAAACCTGACTTTTTTCATACTGGTAGCAGAAGTCACAGCAGTAACTTCCTCTTACTGGATTGCCAAGATCAGTCACCTGCCCCGTTTCAATATCACAGAGGATTATCCAGGCAGACTAATTTAAAATGGGCTTTTCAGTCCTGCACTGTTCAAAGAACCATAATTCAGTACCACAGAGAGATAGAGGTTTGCTTTTTATCCCTTTGTACTCCCTAGCATATGGGAAAATAAATAACAGTAACTTTCAGACTGTTCAACTGAATGCTGTTTACACTGTATTACATTTCTGTAGAGCATGGGAAAATGTGGAGGTTAAATAAAGATAGAACAGTGTACAAAAATGGTATTGTATTCTCTCTGGCATCTTCCTAGGTGAAGGCTCAGGTTTTATATCTTGGGAGGAGGGATATACAGTCAGTTAGATGTGGAATTGTCAGGTGGAGACAATAAGGCACCTTCCAGACCCAAATATCTGCTTTTCACTACAGACAGTTTCTACATACAGACCAACCCAGCAGAAAGGTTTTATTTTGTGTTCAAGATCTTTGTCAAATAGAGCTGCTATAAGTAGTAGTGCAACATATCAAAAAGTGATTCAGTGCAAATGTTTATTTTCAATAATTATTGGAAAGTAGAAATTGTAACAGGTTAGAAGAGATGAGCAGACACAAGATGAGAATGTCATTTTAAAAAAATTGGGTTCTGGAGCAAAGGTGAAGGAAAGGGTGCCGGGAGATCCCAGTCTTCCAAAGAAAGGATTTTTACATGCCTAAAACATGCTTCAAACCATGCAGTCATGGATTTGTGCGTAAGGAATAGTCAACATGATAGAAAGGGTGAAGGTCTTATAGACTGGTGTAAAATGAAAATTGATTAAACATTATAGTAAAAGATGTTTGGGAAGATTTGAGCAGGCAGAAGAAAGAGTCAACAAAGTTGAAGACAATTGAAATTATTGAGTCTGAGGAACAGAAATATGATTGAAGAGAATTATAATCACAGTCAAAAGGCAAATACAAAGACAGAATCCTGAAAACAGCAAGACAGAAGTGACTCATCACATACAAGGGATCCTTAGTAAGTTTATCTGCAAATTTCTCTTTGGAAACTTTGGAGGAAAGGAAGAAGTGGGCCAATATATTCAGAGTGCCAAAAGAAAAACCATCAATAAAGAATTTTTATATCTAGCAAAACTGTCTTTCATAAGAGAGTGGGAAATGAAGATATTCCCATATAAACCAAGGTTGAGAGAGTTTGTTATCATTAGATCCACCCTGTAAGAAAAGTGATTTCTGTAAATGAGTACACTAAACAGTGATTAAAATAATTATGAAAATACAAAGATCTCACTGAATGTAAATATGCAAACAATTATAAAAGCTAGTATTACTGTCAAAATAATTTGTAACTTCACTTTTTGTTTTCCACACGTTTTCAGAAACTAATTTTTTTTTTTTTTTTTTTTTTTAGACGGAGTCTTGCTCCGTCCCCCAGGCTGGAGTGCAGTGGCGGGATCTCGGCTTACTGCAAGCTCCGCCTCCTGGGTTCACGCCATTCTGCTGCCCCAGCCTCCTGAGTAGCTGGGACTACAGGTGCCCGCCACCGCACCCGGCTAATTTTTTTTTTTGCATTTTTAGTAGAGATGGGGTTTCACCGTGGTCTCAATCTCCTGACCTTGTGATCCACCCACCTCGGCCTCCCAAAGTGCTGGGATTACAGGCCTGAGCCACCGCACCCGGCTGAAACTAATTTTTAAAATAATAATGAATCTAAAGTTTGCATTGTTGTAATTTTGGTCTGTAACTCCACATTGCATTTTCTACATAATTTAAGAGATTTATTATTATGAAATTATTAGTTTATGTTTTTAACAAAAATGCATAAACATATAATTGATTTTGTAATAACTGAAAAGGGTGGGGAATATGGTCTCGCTCTGTGTCCCCACCCAAATCTCACCTTGAATTGTAACAATCCCCACGAGTCAAGGTTGGGACCAGGTGGAGGTAATTGGATCATGGGAGTGATTTCCCCCATGCTGTTCTCATGATAATGTGTGAGTCTCACAAGACCTAATGGTTTTTTAAGTGTTTGGCATTTCCCCTCCTTGCACTCATTCTCTCTCCTGCCTCCCTGGGAAGAGGTCCCTTCCTCCATTTTTGTAAGTTTCATCAGGCCTCCCCACCCATGTGTAACTGTGAGTCAGTTAAAACTCTTCTTTACAGATTAGCCAGTCTTGGGTATTTCTTCATAGCCACGTGACAATGGACTAATACAGTGGGGATGGAGATGTATAAGAGCAGAGATTTTTGTATGTTATTGAAATTAAGTTGGTATAAATTTAAATTAGGCTGTTATCACTTTAGGATGTTAAATGTAATTCCCATGGAAATTGCAAAGAAAATGGTTATAAAATATACACAAAAAATGAGAAGGGAATTAAAGTTTCACTTAAAAAAAATCAGCTAAACAGGCCAAATGTGGTGGCGCATGCCTGTAATCCTAGCACTTTGGGAGGCTGAGGGGGGTGGATCACCTGAAGTCAGGAGTTCAAGACAGCCTGGCCAACATGGTAAAACTCTGTCTCTACTAAAAATACAAAAAATTAGTCAGGTGTGGTGGCAGGCACCTATAATCCCAGCTACGTGGGAGGCTGAGGCAGGAGAATCGCTTGAACCTGGGAGGCAGAGGTTGCAGTGAGCCGAGATTGCGCCATTGCACTCCAGCCTGGGCAAGAAGAGTGAAACTCTGTCTCAAAAAAAAAAAAAAAAAAAAAAAAAATCAGCTAAACATCAACACATCAAAGACAAGAAATGAGGGACAAAAAGCTACAAGGCATATAGAAAATAACAAATTAACAGAGATAAGTCCTTTATGAGCAATTTAAATGGAAATGTATTAAAACCTTCAATCAAAAGACAGAGACTGAAAAAATGGATTTTAAAAGCCTATAAAGTCATAATCTAACCATATGCTGTCTATGAGAGACTCACTTTAGAGCCAGACACAAATAAGTTGAAAGTGAAAGGATGGAAAAAGACATTCCATGCAAATAGTAACAAAAACAGTGCAGGGGTAGCTATACAAATATCAGACATAATAGACTTTAAATTAAAAACCTTACAGGAGACAAATAAGAGCATTATATATGAATAAAGCTTCAAAACATCAATATATAACAACTATAAGCATTTATGCACCTAACAAGTGACCATAAAAACATATGAAGCAAAAATCAACAGAATTTAGAGGAGAAATAGACATTTCCACAATAATACCTAGAGACTTCAATGTCCCATAGTTTCAGTTATGGATAGAACAACCAGAAAAACATAAGAAAGGAAATGGAAGATGTGAACAACACAATAAACCAACTAGATCTAACAGACATAGACAGTACACTATACTCAACAGCAACAGAATATATATTCTTCTCAAGCGCATGTGGGGCATTTTCCAACATAGTCCATACAAGTGTTGGTGAGGATGTGGAGAAAATTGATCATTTGTACACTCTTGGTGGGACTGTAAAATGGTATAGGCACTCTGGAAAACAGTATGATAGTTTCTTAAAAAAATCAAAAATAGATTTACCACATGATCCAGCAATTTCCCTTCTAGATACTTACCCAAAGGAATTGAAAGGAAGATCTTGAAGAGATATTTGTACAACTATGTTGACAGCAGCATTATTCACAACATAAAAAATGAGGAGACAACCCACTCTTTCACTGACAATTGAATGGATGAGCAAAATGTTTTATATGCATACAATTAAACATTATTCAGCCTTAAAAAGAAAGGAAATTCTGACACATACGACAACATTAATGAACCTTGAGAACATTATACTAACAATGATAAGCCAGGCATGAAAAAAAAAAACAAAAAAACAAACATTATGTGACTTTACTTATATGAGGTACCCAGAGTAGTCAAAATCAGGCAGAAAGTAGAATGGCAGTTGGGATGATCTAGTGGGAGGGAGAATGGGGAGTTAATATTTATTAAGCAACACAGTTTGAATGATGGTGTTCCCTCCAAAATTCATCTTGAAACTTAATTCCCAATACAACAGTATTAAGAGGTATGACCTTTGGGAGGTGCTTAAGTTATGAGAGGTCTGCCCTCATGAATGAGATTAACACCCTTATACAAGGTCTTAAGCTTAAAGAAAGTACTCTCTGGCCCCTCTACCGCCCTCATTGTGAAGACATAGCAACAAGGTGCCACCTTAGAAACAGAGTAGCCCTCACCAGACATAAATGCAGGAACTTTGAATCTTGGACTAGTGTGTTAGGGCAGTTTTGCCTTGCTATGAACACACAAGGCTGGGTAATTTATAAAGAAAAGAGATGACTGACTCACAGTTCTGCAGGCTGTACAAGCATGGCTCTAGCATCTGCTTCTGGTGAGGACCCGGGAAGCCTCCATTCATGGCAGAAGGTGAAAGAGAGCATGCACATCATATGGTGAGACAGTGATATGGTTTGGCTGTGTACCCAACAAAATCTCATTTTGAATAGTAGCTCCTATAATTCCCACATGTTGTTGGATGGACCCGGTGGGAGATAATTGAATCATGGGAGGAGTTTCCTCCATATTGTTCTTGTGGTAGTTAATAAGTCTCATGAGATCTGATGGTTTTATAAGGGAAAACCCCCTTTGCTTGGTTCTCATTCTTTCTCTTGCCTGCTGCTACATCAGACATGCCTTTCACCTTCTGCTCAATTGTGGGGCCTCCCCAGCCACATAGAACTGTTGAGTCAATTAAACCTATTTTTCTTTATAATTTAATCAGTCTCAGTTATGTCTTTATTTTTGTCAGCAGTGTCAAAATGGGCTAATGTAATAAACTGGTACAGGTAGAGTGGGATGCTGTTGTAAGGATATCTGAAAATGTGGAAGCAACTTTGTCACAGGGTAACAGTCAGAGGTTGGAACAGTTTGGAGGGCTCAGAAGAAGACAGGAAAATGTGGGAAATTTTGAAACTTCCTAGAGACTTGTTGAATGGTTTTAACCAAAATGCTGAAAATAATATGGATAATAAAATCCAGGCTGAAGTGGTCTCAGATGGAGATAATGAACTTGTTGGGAAACTAAGGTGACTTCTGCTATGTTTTAGCAAAGAGACTGGTGGCATTTTGCCCCTGCCCTAGAGATTGGTGGAACTTTGAACTTCAGAAAGATGATTTAGAATATCTGAAAGAAGAAATTTCTAAGCAGCAAAGCACTCAAGAGGTGACTTGGGTGCTGTTAAAGCACTCAGTTTTAAAAGGGAAACAAAACATAAAATTTCATAAAATTTGCAACTTGACAATGTGATAGAAAAGAAAAATTCATTTTCTAAAGAGAAATTCAAGCTGGCTGCAGAAATGGGCATAAGTAGCGAGGAGCTAAATGTTAATCACCAAGACAATGGGGAAAAATGTCTCTAGGAAATGTCAGAGACCTTTGTGACAGCCTCTCCCATCACAGGCCCAGAAATTTGGGAGGAAAAAATGATTTTGTCATTTTGGCCTAAGGCCCCCCAGCTGTGTGAAGCCCAGGGACTCAGTGCCCTGTGTTCCAGTCACTCCAGTCATGGCTAAAAGGGGTCAAGGTACAGTTTGAGCTGTGGTTTCAGAGGATACAAACCCCAAAACTTGGCAGCTTCCACATGTTATTGAGACAGTGAGTGCAAGGAGTCAAGAATTGAGATATGGGAGCCTCCATCTAGATGTATGGAATTGCCTGGATGTCCAGGCAAAAGTTTGCTGCAGGGCAGGGCCCTCATGGAGAACCTCTGCTAGGGCAGTGCAGAAAGGAAATGTGGGGCTGAATCCCCCACACAGAGACCACACTAGGGTACTGCCCAGTGGAGCTTTGAGAATAAGGCACCATTCTCCAGACCCCAGAATGGTAGATCCACCAACAGCTTGCACCATGTACCTGGAAAAGCTGCAGACAGTCTGTGAAAGCAGCAGGGAGGGGAGGCTGTACCCTGCAAAACCACAAGGGTGAAGCTGCTGGAGATTATGGGAACCCACCTCTTGCATCAGTGTGATATGGATGTGAGACATGGAGTCAAAGGAAATCATTTTGGAGCTTCAATATTTGACTGCTCCGCTGGATTTTGGGCTTGCATGGGCTTATAGCTCCTCTGTTTTGGCCAATTTCTCCCATTTGGAATCGTTGTATTTATCCAATGCCTGCACCCCCATTGTATCTAGGAAATAACTAACTTGCTTTTGATTTTCCAGGCTGATAGGTGGAAGGGACTTGCCTTGTCTTAGATGAGACTTTGGACTGTGGACTTTTCAGTTGATGTCAAAATTATTTAAGACTCTGGGGGACTGTTGGGAAGGCATTATTGTTTTTGAAATGTGAGGACATGAGATTTGGGAAGGTCCAGAGACTGAATGATATGGTTTGGCTCTGTGTCTCCACCAAAATCTCATCTTGAATTGTAGCTCACATAATTCCCACATGTTATAGGAGGGACCACGTGGGAGATAATTAACTCAGGGTGACAGTTTCCCTCATACTGTTCTCATGGTAGATAATAAGTCTCACAAGATCTGATGGTTTTATAAGGGAAAACCCCTTTCTCTTGGTTCTCATTCTCTCTCTTGCCTATTGCTATGTAAGATGTGCCTTTCACCTTCTGCCATGATTGTGAGGAATCCTCAGCCATGTGAAACTGTGAGTCTGTTAAACTCTTTTTCTTTATAATTTACCCAGTCTTGGGTATGTCTTTTTTTTTTTTTTTTTTTTTTTTTTTTCTGAGATGGAGTCTCACTCTGTCACCCAGGCTGGAGTGCAGAGGTGCAGTCTCGGCTCACTGCAAGATCCACCTCCCAGGTTCAAGCAATTCCCTGCCTCAGCCTCCCAAGTAGCTGGGATTACAGGCACCCATCACCACGTCCAGCTAATTTTTGTATTTTTAGTAGAGACGGGGTTTCACCATCTTGCCAGGCTGGTCTTGAACTCCTGACCTTGTGATCCACCTGCTTCAGCCTCCCAAAGTTCTGGGATTACAGGCGTGAGCCACCACACCCAGCCGTGTATGTCTTTATCTTAATCAATAGTGTCAAAGCAGACTAATGCAGAGAAAAGGCAATGGGTAGGGAGAGATGCCACACACTTTTAAACAACCTGTCCTCACATGAACTTACTTGCTATTACAAGGATAGCACCAAGTCATTCATGAGGGATCTTCTCCCATGATCTAAACACCTCCCAGCAAGCCCTTTCTCCAACATTGAGGATTATATTTCAACATGAGATTTGGATGAGATGAAAATTCAAACTATATCATTCTGACCCTGGCCCCTCAAATCTCATGTCCTTTTCATATTACAAAATACAGTTACATCCTGCTAATAGTCCACAAAAATCTTAACTGATTCCAGCATCAAGTCCAAAGTCATGAGTCTCATCTTCCACCTACAAGCTGTAAAATCAAAACAAGTTATTTGCTCCCAAGATACAACAGTAGTACAGGCATTGGGTAAACATTCTCTTTTCAAAAGGGGGAAATTGGCCAAAAGAAAGAGGCAATAGGCCCATGCAAGTTCAAAATCAGTCAGGGCAGTCAGTAAATCTTAAAGCTCCAATATAATCTCATTTGACTCCATGTCCCACACCCAGGGCACACTGGTGAAAAGGATGGATTTCCAAGGCCTTAGGCAGCTATGTCCCTGTGGCTTGGCAGGGTGCAGCTCCCATGGTTACTCTCATGGACTGGAGTTAAGTGCCTGCTGCTTTTCCAGGTAGAGGGTTCAAGCTGCTGATAGATCTACAATTCTGAGGTCAAGAGGGGTGGCCCCCTTTGACAGCTCCACCAGGCAGTGCCATAGTAGAGGTTGTCTGTGGGGGCTCTGTCCCCGTGCCAGGCTTCTGCCTGGGCACCCAGGCTTTCTGATACATTCTCTTAAATCTAGGTGGAAGCCGCCAATCATCTTCACTCTTGCCTGTAGGCTTAACACCCACCACATGGAGGCTACCAAGGCTTACAGCCTTCCCCCTCTGGAGCAGTGGTCCCAGCTCTACCTGGGGCCTTTTGAGCCACAGCTGCAGCTGGAATAGCAGTATGTGGGGAGCAGTGCTCTCAGGCTGAGCAAGGCAGCAGTGTTCCAGGTCTGCCCCTGGAACCATTATTTCCTCCTAGGCCTCTGGGTCTGTGATGAGAGGGGCTGCCTCAAAGATCCTGAAATGCTCTTGAGGACTTTTTCCCATTGTCTTGGCTATTAGCACTTGGCTCCCTTTTAGTCATGCTAATCTCTCTAGAAAGCTATTGCTCCACAGCCTGCTTGGATTCTTTCTCTGCCACATGACCAGGCTGCAAAATTTTCAAACTTTTATGCTCTGCTTTTCTTTTAAATATAAGTCCCAACTTTAATTCCTTTGCTCTGATTTTAGTCTGTTAGAAGCAGCTAGGCCACATCTTGAATGCTTTGTTGCTCAGGAATTTCTTCCACTAGATATTAAAACACGATTCTTAAGTTCAAACTTCCACAGATCCTTAGGACATGAACACAATGCAGCCAAGTTCTTTGCCAAGTTCTTTGCATGGGTGACGTTTACTCCAGTTCCTAATAACTTCCTTATTTCCATCTGAGACCTCATCAGTCTGGACATACCTGTCCATATTTCTATCAGTATCTGGTCACAACCATTTAATCAGTCTCTAAGAAATTTCAAATTTCCCTTCATCTTCCTCTTTTCTTCTGAGCCCTCCGAATTCTTTCCACCTCTGCCCATTACCCAGTTTCAAAGTCACTTCTACACTTTCAGGTACCTTCATATCAACACCTCACTCCTCAGTACCAATTTTCTGTGTTGCTATAAAGAAACACCCAAGGCTGGGTAATGTATAAAGAAAAGTTATAAGATTGACTCACAGTTTTGTCTGCTATACAGGAAGCATGACTCTAGCATCTGCTTTTGGTGAGGGACTCAGGAAACTTTCAATCATGGCAGAATGCAAAAGGGAGTCACCTTGTCACATGGCAAGTGAGGGAGCAAGAGAGAGATCAAGGAGATGACACACACTTTTAAACAACCAGATCTCACTAGAACTTACTATTATGAGGACAGCATGAAGCCATTTGTGAGGGATCTGTCCCCATGACCTAAACACCTCCCACCAGCTCCTACCTCCAGCATCGAGGATTACATTTCAATATGATATTTGGAGAGAACAAACATGCAAACTATATCACTCCGTTTCAGGTATTTTGTTTTGGCATACAAATGAACTTAATACAATGAATATAATTTTAATTATCCAAGGTAAAAAGAGCCCTGGTAATGGATTGTAGTGATGGTTGCTCAATGATAATGAATGTAATAATAGCACTAAACTATATACTTGAAAATCGTTAAGATGGTAAATTTTATTGTATAGGTACTTCATAATTTAAAATGTTGGAAAAGCAAGATTCCTTTTAAACATTCAGTCAAACATCCCCCTGTGCAAGATAACTCTAATCTCTATATGTCTGTCTTTTCCAAATGGAATATAGACTCACTGACAGGCCCCAGGACATGGCTTTAAGTCTCCATCTCTTCAGTCAAGGAGTAGAAAAAAAATGCATCTGAGTCTGAATGCCAATTTGGCAGAATAGCCATCCCCTTCTCTCTGAACCTTGGGCTCTCATGGCCCTTTCAGAAGTGAAAACTATGAGGGAATGAGGTTCCTGTGAGGAAGTGAACATGAGAGAACATTTGTGAGGCACCAGGGACAAGAAGACTGGAACTCAATATTTCAGTATTAATGTGTAGATGAGAATGCCAAATGATAAAGGACGGTAGCAAAAATAGAAACAAGTCTCGCATTAACACCAGTTAGCATGGACAACTTTTCAGAACTCAGCTGTAGATATTCCTTCTCCTTGAGCAGATAGAAAATTCAAAACGTTGGCAACATGAGAAAGAAACTAATCTCTCTCAAATGGATTTAATGAGTATTTTTTAATGCATAATTACTCCCACCAGTCTCATCTCAGCCAGGTGGGATTTTCTCTTTCATTTGATTTATCAATACAATCATCTGTTAGAAGTTCTCAAACCAGCATCTATTACTTTTCCTAGAAGACTCACTAAAAGGCTGCTTATCAAACCTCCAAGGCATAACCTTTCAAAGGGAAGAAAAGTGATCTATTTAATTCTTTTAGTCTAGGATCACGTATAGACATGCACTCGATTAGTGTTTTATGTTACAATTCATGGTCATGGTTGACATTTAATTTATAAATCTAACCTGAGAGAGCTGGTTCCAAGATGCCCAAGGCTAATCCGGAAACATATGTGTTTCTCTGGTGGAAATGGTAGTGGTGCTGTGGGGTACTTAGAAAGTAAGAAATTTTGGGACTCTTTTCAGGTGACTTAAACATCTGAATTCAGTACTGCCAGAAGACACTGAAGGCCTGTAGAATGCAGCCTCCTTTCTTACCTTGAGAAAGAGTTTCCTCATTCTCCTTGTTTGCAAGAACTCATTTCCTAGCAAAGCCACTCAGAATTAGGGTCCTGCTCTCATTAAGAACTCTTTTAAAGAGATACTTTTAGAAGACCTGTACTGCACTTGGCTTACCACTAGACAGCGCTGCAGAGAGGCTGGCCTTCATTAGTGCTGCCCAACTTAATACCAAGTTTCTAGTTGCAAAGAAGCCTGCCCTGGGACAAGAGATGGTTCAGGATCCTAATGGACTGTCATGTCTTCCAGCATAAGTCCCTACTGACAAATAAAAAGGCAGACTTCTACTAGCCAGTTAAAACTGGGTTAAAGTTTCTACTGAATAAGCGAAGAGACTGCCAACAGCCAAATATTTAAGCCAATTACAAAAACCTTAATCATAATAGACTCTCAGAGTCCTCACCCTAAGTGTGTAGCCTCCAGAAGAAGAGAATCATAATAAAGTGAAGCACTTTGAACTAATCATTTTTAATCTCACTAGACTGAAAGACATATATCCTGTATCCAGTTATTGGCAATGACATATGACATTTCAAAACTTAATGAAGAAGGATTGGAAGAAATAATTGAAGTTGTATTTACAATGTGCTTATACATCAAAGTAAATTTGACTGAGGGGCATAGTCATTTTTTCTAGTTTCTCCCACCCCAGCCACCTGTTTAACCCCACATCATCCTTAGAGTGACTGATATTTCCACAGCTTGCAATTGAAAGAGACAGTGAATAAAGATATTCTTAGTAAATAATAAAAACAGGGTGAGTCTACCAGCCATGAGAAGTATTTTTGTAGTAAAATAATTTGTAAAAATTCCATCTATTAGCATAAACCAAATCAGATCCTTCTTTCTTCCCTTCTGTTACAGGCTGAATTTTGTACCTCCCCAAATTCATATGTTGAAGTCCTAACCCCCAGTACTTCAGAATGTGACTGTATTTAGAGACAGGGTAGTTAATGACCCTAATCGAATATAATTGGTGTCCCTTTTAAAAGAGAGTTTAAGGACAGGTGTGGTGGCTTACACCTGTAATCCCAGCACTTTGAGAAGCTGAGGTGGGTGGATCACTAGGTCAGGAGTTTGAGGCCAGTCTGGCCAAAATGGTGAAACGCCACCTCTACTACAAATACAGAACTTAGGTGAAGTGCTGGGCACCTGTAATCCCAGCTACTCAGGAGGCTGAGGCAGGAGAATCGCTTGATCCCAGGAGGCAGAGGTTGCAGTAAGCTGGGATCGCACCACTGCACTCTAGCCTGGGCAACAGAGCAAGACTCCATCTCAAAAAAAAAAAGGAGCTTTAGGCAAAAATGGTTCCATTTGAGGATGCAGTGAGAAGAAAACCATCTGCAAGCCAATGTGAAAGGCCTCAGGAGAAACCAAACCTGCCAACACCTTGATATTGGACTTCCAGCCTCCAGAACTGTGAGCAAATACACTTTTGTTGTTTAAGTCATTGTATTTTGTTATGGCAGCTTTAGCTGACTAATACACCTTATTTTTTTCTTTTCAATAGATTCATCATTCTAATGATTGATCATACTAAACCATTAGCACACACACACACACACACACACACAATCATATGCTGCATAATGGCATTTTGGTCAATGATGAATCACGTTTATAACAGTAGACCCATAAGATTATAATGGAGCTCAAAAATTTCTATCGCCTTGTGATGTTGCAGCTCTAGTAACATCTAGTGTGACACATTACTCACAAGTTCATGGTAATGTTGGTGCAAGCAAACCTACTGCACTGCCAGTTATATAAACGTATAACACAAACAATTATGTACAGTACATAATACTTGATAATAATAATAAATAACTAGGTTACCAGTTTATGTATTTGCTATATTATACTTCTATAGTTCTTTTAAAGTGCACTACTTCTAGTTATATATTTAGAAAATTAACTGTAAACAGCCTCAGGCATGTCCTTTCGGAGGTTATTCCAGAAGAATGCATTGTTATCATAAGAGATGACAGCTCTTTGCATGTTCTTGTCCCTGACAACCTTCCAGTGAGGTAAACTGTGGAGGTGGAAAACAGTGATATTGATGATCCTGACCCTGCATAGGCCTAGGCTAATATGTGTGTTTGTGTTTTCTTTTTTAACAACAACAAAAAAAGTAAATATATATACACATATATATTTACATATGTATATGATTTTAAAAATTGAAAAAAGCTTGTAGGTAAGGACATAAAGAAAACAGTTTTGTACACCTGTACAATGTGTCTGTGTCTTAAGCTAAGTGTTATTACAAAAGAGTCAAAATGTTAAAAATTAATAGCTTATGAATTAAATAAGTTACAGTAAGCTAGGGTTATTAAAGAAATAAAAATATGTTTAATAGACAGGGTAGACTAAGTGTATAGTGTTTATAAAGTCTACAGTAGCATACACAGTAATGTCCTAGGACTTCACATTCACTCACCATTCTCTCACTGACTCACCCAGACCCAGTTCCAGTCCTGGAAGCTCCATTCATAGTAAGTTACCACTTATACAGGTGCTTATATACAGTGCCCTAGATATCTTTTATACCATATTTTTACTGTAGCTTTTCTAGGTTTAGGTATATTTAGATACACAAATAAAGTTGGCCTTCTCTATCCATGTGTTTTACATTTGTGAATTCAACAATGCAGATCAAAAATATTCCAATAGTAAAGGATAGTTGTGTCTGTACTGAACATGCACAGACTCTTACTGTTATTCCCTAAACAATACAGTATAACAACTATTTACAGACTATTTACATTGTGTTAGGTATCATAAGTAATTCAGAAATGATTTAAAGTATATTGCAGGATATGGGTAGGTTCTATGCAAACACAACACCATTTTATATTAGTGACTTGAGCATCTGTAGATTGTGGTATCTATGGGAGGTCCTGAAACCAATCCCCTATGGAGGGACAACTGTATTTACCATTGTGTTACAGCTGCCTACAGTATTCTGTACAGTAATATGCTACACAGGTTTGTAACCTAGGAGCAATAGGTTATACTATAGAGCCTATGTGTGCAGCAGGCTGTATTGTCTGCATGTATAAGTACACTTTATGATGTTGACACAGTGAAAAATCCCTATCAATGCATTTCTCAGAACTTATCCCTGTTTTTAAGTGACACGTGACTGCATATATATTTGACATGTATATGATTCAATCTAACTGAAGGATTTTCTCCTTAAAATGTGTTTTTTAAAAATTTGCCAATGGCTAAAAAGATGTAAACAAATTTTCTGGATTTGAAACTCATGTTTCTGTAACAGTCGTGAAGGAATTAAGATATTACTCCTCTTGCAAGCTAAGAAATTAGCCTACTACAGTATCATAGATGCTGGCAAAAGACACAAGACACCTAAGTGAGAGACAAAGCACTTTATTACTCACAGGACGGCAGGTGGGAGGAACCTTATATGCACACTGCTTCCTCTTGCCTTCAAAGTTTCATGAGAGCTATATGAGAAGGATATAACCCCAGGTGAATGTTGTATACTCATGGGGTCCTCATCGCAACTGTGGAACCCAAGCTTAGAACACTTTTATGTGTCCCAGAGTGAGACATTATCTTTATTATATTGGACAGTAAACAAACCCATCTTCCCTTCTAGAAGGAGACGCTATGTCTATCTTCCAAGACTATTATAAAATCTGCCCTCCACATCCACGGATTCAGCCAACCACAGATGAAAATTATTCAGAAGAAATAATAAAAATGACAACAATAAAAAATAATACAAACTAAGAAACAACACAGTATAACAGCTATCTACATAGCATTTATTTGTATTAAGTATTATAAATAATCTAGAGATGATTTAAAGTATCCAGGAGAATGTACATAGGTTTTATGCAAATAACTGCCATTTATTTATTTATTTATTTATTTATTTATTTATTTATTTATGTGAGATGGAGTCTTGCTTTGTCGCCCAGGCTGGAGTGCAGTGGCATGATCTCGGCTAACTGCAGCCTCCACCTCCTGGGCTCAAGTGATCCTCCTGCCTCAGCCTCCTGAGTAGCTGGGATTACCGGCATGCACCACCATGCCCAGCTATTTTTTGTATTTTTAGTAGAGATGGTGCTGGGCCATGTTGACCAGGCTAGTCTCGAACTCCTGACCTCAAGTAATCCACCTGCCTCAGCCTCCCAAAGTGCTGGAATTACAGGTGTGAGCCACCATGCCCAGACTGCCATTTTATGTAAGATACTTGAACATTTGTGGATTTTGATAAACATGGTGTGGAAGTCCTGGAAACCCACGAATATCTAGGGGCAACTGAACAGATATCATCCTTGAAAAAATAGTCTGGAACAAAGGCAGCAAGTATCTCTGCTCAAAGAAACACAAAAGGGGCCCATGGAGAATTGCTCCCAACAATCATTTTAAGGAATAGTTTATTTACTATATATATTATTAACTATCCAAAAAATTTTAGAAGCTCAATTTCTTGAGAGTTTATTTTAAAGAAAGGACTTAGGTCATCGTAAGTTAGCAGAGTCACAAATTAGTAACAGATTGGTTGGACAAACAAGATTACCTAATTTGCTTTGTCTCTGGAAAATAATATTTTTAACTTTAACTGCACATATAAAAATTTCCCTATGAATAAAAAACGCACTGTTTCAAAGAGATTTATACATCTCTATAGTAAGGGAGAATTTTCTCTTAAAGCTAAAGTCTGAGAAAAATAATTATTCAGTGCTGCTAAATCTCTCTCTTTCTTAGAAACATTGTCTTCACTTGGTTACCAGGACAACCAACTCTCACCTGGATTTACTTCTGCTGCTCTGGCTGCTTGTTCTCAGTCTCCTGAGTGGTTCCTGCCCTTCACCCTGACTTCCTAACTTTAGAGTGGCCCAGGGCTCAGTTCTGGACCTCCTCCCTTCTCTATTTACCTTACTTTCTTGGTGCTTCATCCACCCTCTTGTGCTGTTGTTTTATACCTCTGGCCTGGCTTGCTCTTCTGTCCAGACTTACATGTTCCACTGTCCAACTGCCTACAAAACAACTCCCTTGGATATCTAACAGACATCTCAAACTTGACATGTCCAAAGCTGAACTTCTGATTGTCACCTAATCTTTTCCATACACAGCCTTCTCATCTCAGTCAGTGGCAACTCCAGCCTTCTGGTTGCTCAGGCCTCAAAACTTGGACTCATCCTTGTCTTCTCACTTTCTTTCACATCCTATATCTGGTCCATCAACAAACCAGTCTTTCCTTTCTCTGGAATATATCCAGAATCTACTTCTTACCTCATCTACTGCAACTACTTCAGCACAAACCAGCTTAAATTGTTATCTTCTTTCACCCGAATTAATACAAAAGCATCCTTGCTGACCTCCCTGCTTCCACTTTCATCTCTTAGTGTCTAGTCTCTACACAGTTAGCTGTCCTGATCTTGTTAATATATAAGTCAGATCATGTCTCCCCTCTGTTAAAAACCTTTCAGAGGATTCCAATGTCCCTTCTATAAAACCCTGGATGACCTGAGCTCCCATTATCTTCCCAGCAAAATCTGCTACTATTGTCTCTTATATTCCCTTGGCTCCAGCTACACTGGCCTCTTTCATATCATCATTGATACTAGACATGATCTCCCCTGAGGACCTTTACACCAGCTGTTCTCTCTCCCTGGAGCCCTCTTCCTCCACATGGTTACTCCTCCATCTCCTTCACCTCCTTCTAGTTGTTTAACAATGGCATGAGATGAGGCTACCCCATTGTTCTAATATAGACTGCAACCGCTGCCTTCACACCACAACTCAATCTCCCACTCTGCTCAATTTCTTTCCACAGCTTATATCCCCTTCTAACATACTATAAAATGTACTTATTTATTATGACCGCATATTATACTATATAATTATTATTCTATGTAATTATCATTAGTATATAATATTATGGCTATACATTATACTTTATAATTTACTTATTTATTATAACTTTTATTCATTGTCTGTCTCCCCCAGCTAAAATGTAAGTTCCATCATGGCGAGGAGTTTTTCTGTTTGCTTATATATAGCACCAGTAACTAGAACACTTTCTGGAACATACAAGTGAACACAGAGGTACACAAAAAATATGAACAAATTTATTAGCTTGCACATTTGATGAACTAAGAGATTAACTATCTATGTAACATTTAATGTTATGCTTTTTGTATAATTTTATGGCAGAACAATTTTTACAT
This sequence comes from Theropithecus gelada, assembly GCF_003255815.1. Taxonomy (NCBI): domain Eukaryota; kingdom Metazoa; phylum Chordata; class Mammalia; order Primates; family Cercopithecidae; genus Theropithecus; species Theropithecus gelada. The sequence goes on along the minus strand of NC_037671.1, from coordinate 85,336,974 downwards.
GTAAGCACATACCCAAAAGATATTTTCAAAAATGTGAATAGACTTAAATGAGAAGATATACGTTGCCGTGTTTTTCATATTAAAAAGATTTGAAATATATATATTTCAAATATATACATTAGGAGAATTGATAACTAAATTGTCATCATCCCTTTGATATAGGAATTGAAACTATATTTACAAAGACTGAAACATAATAAAACTGTAAAAAACTAGAACAAAATATAATCTTTTTTTCAAATTTCTGTACGAAAAAAGTTTGTCCTAAATTATACACCAAAGAAAGAAAGTAGAAGGAAAATATTCATGGAATTTATTACATAAAATTGATATTTTTTTCTATGAAAAGAACATTTAAAATACTTATTTTAAAAACAAACACTGAAAAAAATCAACAACCTGCGAAAAGTATTTGCTCTAAATATCACGAAGAACTATATCCATAGAACATTTCTCTCTTTATCTGTTTACATTGGTAGTATTTAACAGAGAAAACCACTCCCTTCTTGAAGCGTTTATTGACTTGGCTAGGAGGACGTTGTTCTCTTGGTAGTCTTCCTACCTCACTGGCTATTTGTTCTTAATCTCCTTTGCTGGTTCCTTTTCACTTCCTCTACTTCTGAATTTTAGAGAGCCCCAAGACTCAGTCCTTTAGGTTTTTCTCTTTCCAACTGACATTCACATTTTACATGATAAAATCCAGTCTCACTGCTATAAAACATCACCTAATTGCTGACATCTTCCAAGTTTATATCTCCAGTCTACTTTTCCTTTAACTCAGACTCATGCCCTCAACACTGAACTTATTATCTTCACTGTAATGTCTAACAGGCAGCTCAGATTCAACATGGATAAACCCAAATTTTTGCTCCCACTTTCTCAATCTTCTCCTCCTCTAGTATTCCCCATTTGATAAATGTCAACTCACTCTTCCAGTTGCTCAGGTCAATCTTGGAGTTATCCTTTTCCTCTCTCTTTCTCCCCACCCTCTAATCCATTTTTAAATCCTACTAGCTCTACCATCAAAATAGACCCTGACATTAAGCTATCTCGTGACCTCTACTGCTTCTATACAGGTCCAGAGATGAGAAAGCATCTCTTGCCTGGACTACTGCAATAGCCCAGTGGTCTCCTACTTTCACCCTTTTCCTTCTCTATTTCCAATTCAGAATTCTGAATTATTCCTTTAAAATATATCAGATTATGATATTAAAAACCCTGCAATGGCTTTTCATTAAAGTCAGGTGAAAGCCAAAATCCTACTGTAGCTAACAAGGCACTGTATAAGATAGATAAACAGAATTCATGCCTAGAAATGGTCAAGCCTCTTCTGCTAAGCCATTAGTGTGGGTGGTTGAGTCAGTGTAGTTAAGGGCTGAACTTGGTTTTGTTGTCACTAAGGTTACTTTCAGGGCATTTCCTCAAATTCATCTCCTGTAACCTTTGTTCAGTGTGGCGGTGCCAGAGGATTTTTCCAATATTCCTGCTCCACTCTCAGTTTTAGGTGAACCAACGCCTCTGAGAGGGTCTCTATCTTTCTCTCTTTGTGCCTTCCCCAAAGATAGTCTGCTGCTGTTTGTTACTTATTGGTGCTTGTAAGCCTAGTTGGGGGTGGGAAATCTCTGTTACCTGATCTCAGGGTAGGGCATTCTTAGTAACTCTCCCCTTCTCCAGCAGAAGGCCTCTCCAGATCTGGGCTCCTACTACACGGGTAGAAGGTTTGCTCCTCTCCCTGCCTTCACAATAGTGGATCTTCCACTGGAGCCTTGGGATAACAGCCTTCGCTATCCTTACTCAAGCTGGATAAGAATTTACTCCTTAGAAATAAGGAAATGGAATAGGAACAGCTCCATCCTCCAGCTCCCAGCGTGAGCAACAAGAGGACGGTTGATTTCTGCATTTCCAACTGAGGTACCGGGTTCATCTCACTGGGGAGTGTCAGGCAGTCAGTGCAGGACAGTGGGTGCAGCCCAAAGAGTGAAAGACAAAGTAGGGTGAGGCATCACCTTACCTGGGAAGTGCAAGGGAGAAGGGAATTCCTTCTCCTAGCCAAGGGAAACCATGACACACAACACCTGGAAAATCGGGTCACTCCCAACCTAATACTGAGCTTTGCCAAGGGTCTTAGCAAACAGCACACCAGGAGATTATATCCTGCTCCTGGCTCAGAGGGTCCCACACCCACGGAATCTCCCTCCTTGCTAGCACAGCAGTCTGAGATCAAACTGCAAGGCAGCAGGGAGGCTGGGGGTGGGGTGCCGCCATTGCTGAGGCTTAAGAAGGTAAACAAAGTGGCCAGGAAGCTTGAACTGGGTAGAGCCCACCACAGCTCAAGGAGGCCTGCCTGCCTCTGTAGACTCCACCTCTGGGGACAGGGCATAGCTAAACAAAAAGCAGTAGAAACCTCTGCAGATGTAAATGTCCCTGTCTGACAGCTTTGAAGAGAGTAGTGATTCTTCCAGCATGGAGGTTGAGATTTGACAACAAACAGACTGCCTGCTCAAGTGGGTCTCTGACCCCTCTGAGTAGCCTAACTGGGAGAGCCTAACTGGGAGTAGCCTAACTGGAGTGGACCTCAAGCAAACTCCAACAGACCTGCAGCTGAGGGCCCTGACTGTAAGAAGGAAAACTAACTAACAGAAAGGACATCCACACCAAAACCTCATCTGTACATCAACATCATCAAAGACCAAAGGTAGGTAAAACTACAAAGATGGGGAAAAAGCAGTGCAAAAAACCTGGACATTCAAAAAATCAGAGCTCATCTCCGCCTACAAAGGAACGCAGCTGCCCACCAGCAATGGAACAAAGGTGGACAGAGAATGACTTTGACGAGTTGAGAGAAGAATGCTTCAGTTGATCAAACTTCTCAGAGCTAAAGGAGGAAATACATACCCAGCGCAAAAAAAAAAAACTAAAAACCTTGAAAAAAGATGTGACGAATGGATAACTAGAACAACCAATGCAGAGAAGTCCATAAACGACCTGATAGGGATGAAAACCATGACACGAGAACTATGTGAAAAATGCACAAGCTTCAGTAACTGACTTGATAAACTGGAAGAGTTTCAGAGATTGCAGATAAAGTGAATGAAATGAAGCAAAAAGAGAAGTTTAGAGAAAAAAAGAGTAAAAAGAAATGAACAAAGCCTCCAATAAATATGGGATTATGTGAAAAGACCGAATCCACATCTGATTGGTGTACCTGAAAGTGACGGGGAGAATGGAACCAAGTTGGAAAACACTCTTCTGGATATCATCCAGGAGAACTTCCCCAATCTAGTAGGGCAGGCCAACATTCAAATTCAGGAAATACAGAGAACGCTACAAAGATATTCCTCGAGAAGAGCAACTCCAAGACACATAATTGTCAGATTCACCAAAGTTGAAATGAAGGAAAAAATGTAAAGGGCAGCCAGAGAGAAAGGTCGGGTTACCCACAAAGGGAAGCCCATCAGACTAACAGCAGATCTCTCAGCAGAAACTCTACGAGACAGAAGAGAGTGGGGGCCAATATTCAACATTCTTAAAGAAAAGAATTTTCAACCCAGAATCTCATATCCAGCCAAACTAAATTTCATAAGTAAAGAAGAAATAAAATCCTTTACAGATAAGCAAATGCTGAGAGATTTTGTCACCACCAGACCTGCCCTACAAGAGCTCCTGAAGGAAGCACTAAACATGGAAAGGAAAAACCGGTATTAGCCATTGCAAAAACATGTCAAATTGTAAAGACCATCAATGCTAGAAAGAAACTGCATCAACTAAGGAGCAAAATAACCAGCTAACATCATAATGACAGGATCAAGTTCACACATAACAATATTAACCTTAAATGTAAATGGGCTAAATGGTCCAATTAAAAGACACAGACTGGCAAATTGGATAAGGAGTCAACACCCATCAGTGTGCTGTATTCAGGAGACACATCTCACATGTAGAGACACACATAGGCTCAAAATAAAGGGTTGGAGGAAGATCTATTAAGCAAATGGTAAAAAAAGGCAGGGGTTGCAATCCTAGTCTCTGATAAAACAGACTTTATACCAACAAAGATCAAAAAACACAAAGGCCATTATATATTGGTAAAGGGATCAATTCAACAAGAAGATCTAAGTATGCTAAATATATATGCACCCAATACACGAGCACTCAGATTCATAAAGCAAGTCCTTAGAGACTTACAAAGAGACTTAGACTTCCACACAATAATAATGGGAGACTTCAACACCCCACTGTCAACATTAGACAGATCAACGAGACAGAAAGTTAACAAGGATATCCAGGAATTGAACTCAACTCTGCACCAAGCAGCCCTAATAGACTTCTACAGAACTCTCCACCCCAAATCAACAGAATATACATTCTTCTCAGCAACACATCGCACTTATTCTAAAATTGACCACATAGTCGGAAGGAAAGCACACCTCAGCAAATGTACAAGAACAGAAATTATAACAGTCTCTCAGACCACAGTTCAATCAAACTAAAACTCAGGACTAAGAAACTCAATCAAAACAGCTCGACTACATGGAAACTGAACAACCAGCTCCTGAATGACTACTGGGTACATAACGAAATGAAGGCAGAAATAAAGATGCTCTTTGAAACCAATGAGAACAAAGATACAACATACCAGAATCTCTGGGACACATTTAAAGCAGTGCATAGAGGGAAATTTATAGCACTAAATTCCACAAGAGAAAGCAGGAAAAATCTAAACTTGCCACCCTAACATCACAATTAAAAGAACTAGAGAAGCAAGAGCAAACACATTCAAAAGCTAGCAGACAGCAAGAAATAACTAAGATCAGAGCAGAACGGAAGGAGATAGAGACACAAAAACCCTTCAAAAAATCAATGAATCCAGGAGCTGATTTTTTGAAAAGAGCAACAAAATCGATACACTGCTAGCAAGACTAATACAGAAGAAAAGAGAAGAATCAAATAGATGCAACAAAAAAATGACAAAGGGAATATCACCACTGACCCACAGAAATAAAAACTACCATCAGAGAATACTATAAACACCTCTACGCAAATAAACTAGAAAACCTAAAAGAAATGGATAAATTCCTGGACACATACACTCTCTCAAGACTAAACCAGGAAAAAGTTGAATCCCTGAATAGACCAATAGCAGGCTCTGAAATTGAGGCAATAATTAGTTGCCTACCAACCAAAAAAAGTCCAGGACCAGACAGATTCACAGCTGAATTCTACTAGAGGTACAAGGAGGAGCTGGTCCCATTCCTTCTGAAACTATTCCAATCAATAGAAAAAGAGGGAATCCACCCTAACTCATTTTATGAGGCCAACATCATCCTGATACCAAAGCCTGGCAGAGACACAACAAGAAAAGAATTTTAGGCCAATATCCCTGATGAACATTGATGCAAAAATCCTCAATAAAATACTGGTAAACTGAATCCAGCAGCACATCAAGAAGCTTATCCACCACGATCAAGTTGGCTTCATCCCTGGGATGCAAGGCTGGTTTAACATATGCAAATCAATAAATGTAATCCAGCATATAAACAGAACCAAAGACAAAAACCACATGATTATCTCAATAGATGCAGAAAACGCCTTCAACAAAATTCAGTCCAAAATCTCCTTAAGCTGATAAGAAACTTCAGCAAAGTCTCAGGATACAAAATCAACATACAAAAATCACAAGCATTCTTATACACCAATAACAGACCAAAGAGAGCCAAATCATGAAGAAACTCCCATTCACAATTGCTTCAAAGAGAATAAAATACCTAGGCATCAAACTTACAAGGGATGTGAAGGACCTCTTCAAGGAGGACTACAAACCACTGCTCAATGAAATAAAAGAGGACACAAACAAATTAAGAACATTCCATGCTTATGGATAGGAAGAATCAATATTGTGAAAATGGCCATACTGCCCAAGGTAATTTATAGATTCAATGCCATCCCCATTAAGCTACCAATGACTTTCTTCACAGATTTGGAAAACGCTACTTTGAAGTTCATATGGAACCAAAAAAGAGCCCACATTGCCAAGACAATCCTAAGCCAAAAGAACAAAGCTGGAGGCATCACGCTACCTGACCTCAAACTACACTACAAGGCTACAGTAACCAAAACAGCATGGTACTGGTACCAAAATAGAGATATAGACCAATGGAACAGAACAGAGCCCTCAGAAATAATACCACACATCTACAAGCATCTGATCTTTGACAAACCTGATAAAAACAAGAAATGGAGAAAGGATTCCCTATTTAATAAATGGCGCTGGGAAAACTGGCTAGCAATAAGTAGAAAGATGAAAGTCGATCTCTTCCTTACTCCTTATACAAAAATTAATTCCAGATGGATTAGAGACTTAAATGTTAGACCTAAAACCATAAAAACCCTAGAAGAAAACCTAGGCGATACCATTCAGGACATAGGCATGCGCAAGGACTTCATGTCTAAAACACCAAAAGCAATGGCAACAAAAGCCAAAATTGACAAATGGGATCCAATTAAACTAAAGAGCTTCTGCTCAGCAAAAGAAACTACCATCAGAGTGAACAGGCAACCTACAGAATGGGAGAAAATTTTTGCAATCTACTCATCTGACAAAGGGCTAATATCCAGAACCCATAAAGAACTCAAACAAATTTACAAGAAAAAAACAACCCCATCAAAAAATGGTCAAAGGATATGAACAGGCAATTCTCAAAAGAAGGCATTTATGCAGCCAACAGACACATGAAAAAATGTTCATCATCACTGGCCATCAGAGAAATGCAAATCAAAACCACAATAAGATACCATCTCACACCAGTTAGAATGGCAATCATTAAAAAGTCAGGAAGAAACAAGTGTTGGAGAGGATGTGGAGAAGTAGAAACACTTTTACACTGTTGGTGTTACTGTAAACTAATTCAACCATTGTGGAAGACAGTGTGGCGATTCCTCAAGGATCTAGAACTAGAAATACCATTTGACCCAGCCATCCCATTCCTGGGTATATACCCAAAGGATTATAAATCATGCTACTATAAAGACACATGCACACGCATGTTTATTGCGGCACTATTCACAATAGCAAAGACTTGAAATCAACCCAAATGTCCATCAATGACAGACTGGACTAAGAAAATGTGGCATGTATACACCATGGAATACTATGCAGCCATACAAAAGGATGAGTTCATGTCCTTTGTAGGGACATGGAAACCATCATTCTCAGCAAACTATCACAAGAACAGAAAACCAAACACCGCATGTTCTCACTCATAGGTGGGGATTGAACAATGAGATCACTTGGACACAGGAAGGGGAACATCACATACCAGGGCCTGTTGTGGGGTGGGGGCAGGGAGGAGGGATAGCATTAGGAGAAATTCCTGATGTAAATGATGAGTTAATGGGTGCAGCACACCAACATGGCACATGTATACATATGTAACAAACCTGCATGTTGTGCACATGATCCTGGGTAGGAATAGAGCTGAGAAACAGGGAGACCTCATGCTTGCAAGGCACATGGGAAAAGACCCCAGAGCAGGGTGACCACTTGACCCAGAGTGTATGCTCAGTGAACAGCAAGATTGAAAAATCTGACCACAGGATTCTGTGGCGAGGCTGTTTGTGCTGCAGGATAAGGTTCCTGCTAGGGTGCTGAAGGAGATGAGAGCAGACAGGAAAGGCAAGTCAGGTGTATGAATTTGAAGCTGTGGCTAAAAGTTTTGGTTTGATATGTAGAGCAAAAGTGAGAATCTACTCAAGGATTCTGAGCACTGCAGTGACGAGAATAGAAAATTAGATCTATTTTCTCTCCCCAATTTTCCTGATATAACAATGAGGGCTATTGTCCACTTTTAGAAGATTTGGATGAAAGCAGGCATTCGAATTTTCTCTTAGGCTGTAGTTCACTTCATTTAATATTTAGCCATATTAGTAATATCTTATCTAAGAAGTGTGCATATGCTTTTAGTTATTATTTTTTATTATTTAAATAAATTCACTCTTTACAACTAAATGACTGGTTTAAGGTTACTGTGTGCTAAAAAATATGGCCATCACCATTACTTCTTGGCTCTTCACTCTGTGATGGCAGATAAGGAGCCCTTTCACCCATTCTTTGTAACCCCAGGGCCATGCCCACAGGAATGTTCTTCCTGTTCTCTCTCTTGCTATGCTTCTGGTAGGCAGATAAGGACCCCGGGACTCAGAAAGGGGGTCTACAAAAGAAATACTCTATAAAAAATAAAAGCCATTAGGATTTAAATATATTACCCCCTTTGATGTAATAGAAATTAAAAAAACATGAATAGCTATGATAAGATGTTTCATTTCTCTAGTTAATATAACTATAGAAAAGTAGAATTCAAAGTCAGGAAATGAAACAGCAAAAAGGCTGTAATTTGATAAATGAGAAGAAGAAATTGTAGCTCCCTCTTTCCAGAGCACCAGCAATCTTGCCTTTTTGCCTTCTCTCTATCACAAGCATGAAAAATGTTCACGGATTTTGCATACTTTTATCACTGTACATCTAATTACCTTCTCATGGAAAATTATTTAAAGGGAGATGTTTTATAGCATAAAGACAATACATCTAAAATATTAGACCTGTAAAGGAAGGTCTACAAAACCATATTGGTAGAGGAAAAACACTTGTTTGTAATAGTTCCCCCACTATGGGTCCTGCACCTGATCCCTGGTCTCATTTTCAGGCCTTTGTTCAGACTCATAGTAAGAAGTGGGGTGCAAGATTTTGAAACAAGCTTCACTTGCATCCCAAAAGCTGGTGGATGGCTGTTTGAATATGTACAGATTGGTGAATAAAGGGCTTCATGAGAGTGAAAAAAAAAAATAATAAGAGATTTAGAAGCACCAGCTCTCTGCTAAAGAGACCAAAATAGAACTAAGTCCTCTTTTTCTATATGTTTTGTCTGAAATTAGGATCTATTTTCCCTTCCTTTCTGGAGAAGCTGCTCTTGTCCAGAAGTCCCTTCACACTAGGCTTTTAGGTAGCTCTCCTAAACAACAGGGGGAAACAACAAGTCAGGCCTTTCTGAGGCCTCTGGCCTCTGTCAGAAGTGACATCACCAAAGGTGAACTTAAGGCAGGTAAAGCTGCAGCTAGCCATCTAGTTTATTGAGAATTCTAAAAATGGCATCGTGAACCACATATGGACGCCCACAAACACATGCACATGCTTGCTATATCCCTAAAATGCTGTCCCCACCACATTACCTTCCTGGTACCATCTTGCTTTAAGATGGTGAATTTTGTTGGGCCTAAAGCAGGGGTAGAGAGCTCCATGAAGCAGAGAGAACATGAGAATGAGAGTGAGGAAATCTGGGTAATCATACCCACTGTGTACCTTCCAAACTTTGAGAGCTAAGGCATAACCTCCTGGGCCTTGGTTTCCTTGAGTATACAATGAGAGAATTGTACCACGTTATCTCTAAGGCTCTTTTCATTCTATGGCTGCATTATTACATACTATCTCATTATATCCTCCCCTGGCAGATTGAAAAGCGGAGGGTATAGTGGAGACCACACTGCTTTGGAAGTAAAGAGCCCACCTGGGTCCTAGTTCTGGCTCTGCCACTTAGCAGTTGAGCATCAAAGTCAAGTCACTGAACCTGTTCTTACTGCAGGGCAATCATAGGGATCATATGAAATAACATTCATCCATTAGTCAGCTTGTAGTGCATAACAAACCGCACCAAAATTTAGTAGCTTAAAAAAATTACAATTACTTTTCATGATTCTGTACATAAGCTGGGTGGTTTTTCTGATCTGGCCTGGTACAATTGGTCTCTAAAATCTGCAAGTGGTTTGGCTGGGACTAGGTGGTCCAAGATGGCTTTACTCACATGTCTGGTAGGTGGCAGGCTAGTTGTTTAAGAGGCTCAGCTAAGGTTCTTCATCTCTGCTCCATGTGTCTCTCATCCTCCAGGAGCCTTGCCTGGCCTTCATCACATGGTAGTCTCAGGGTTCCAAAGCACAGAAGCAAGCCCCAGGTGTTTTTTAAACCTCTGCATGCATCACATTTGCAAATGTCCCGTTGGCTAAAGCAAGGCATACAGCTAAGCCCAGAGTCAAGGGAAACACTAGATGAGAAGAGTTTCAGAGAATTTATGTCCATTTTGCAATTAACCAAAATACACTGAAAAGAGCTTTGAAAGTTATGGAATTAATTATAAATTGTTTATGTTTTACTTGTAAATATTTGGCTTAATTTTTCCAGCATTAAAAATACCTTTGTTCCTGCATTATCCACTAAGAGTTTTTCATAAGCTGTGAAAAATGCCTTGACTGATTGATTTATCTGAATAATCCAATGTCACTAAAGTCACCAACTGGGCCCTAAGAGGAAGAAGAGGTAAAGGAAAGATAGGAGAGTGAAGGTACATGGGCAACGTGAGAGTACCAGGATCCAGGGCAAGGTAAGCGTCCAACATAGCCCACATGCTGCCAAAAAACACTGGTTTCACAGTCTTTCCAGACTGGCCCTGGTAGTAAGGGTGGCAGAATTCAAGTAACTGCAGGGAACTGACAGGAGCTGTGCCATAAAGATCTGCATAAAGGAAAAGATATCCTATAAATAATTCAGGTAGGTCAGAGCATGAGGTATGTTATGACAAAAGCTGATAGGAAACAAGGACTGGAAATAAGAAGTAAGTGAACTGGAAAATCTGACCTCACTTATAGGAGAGCTCCTATAATGGCATTAATCTGCTGGACATTGTCAAAGGGAGTTAGCTGATCAGCCAATGGAGCCAAATGGAGTTGGTGGGTCCTAAACAGTCGGGATAATTAAAGGCAAACATTGGTGCCAAAGTTCTGAGCTAGTCATAGCAGAGTTGCAGTCAATGGCTGAGGGTGTTGGGAGGAACATTCCCTCCCAAGATGACTGGCAAGAGCTAGGCAAAATCCAGGACCACAGGAAATTAGATGGAATCCAGAGCAGTTTCCAAGGATATAAAGTATGGGTGTATTGAATGGAACTGAAGTCTCACCCAACAGCTTGAGCCAGTAGAGCAAAGTTGGGGAAAGCCAAGACTAGGATCGATGGCAGCAGACACTCAGGACTCACTTCAGGAACACTGAGTTTGTGCCAGTACTAATCATTCTGGATCCACCTACTGCTGACAGGCTTCTTGCCCTCCTCAGGACTGACTCAGTTGTTGGATGGGTCTACACCTTAAAGCAGAAGGGGTTGGTGATGCTCAGCTGACAGGAGCTGAGAGCCCTTCTGCCTTTATCTCAGATCTGCTTACCTACTACAAATCAGACAGTTGTAGCTCTGAGCACTGATTATGGAGACAGGCCTGAGTGGAAAGGCCAGTTTTATTGTTCATTACTGTTGTGACATAGGCACTTTTATTCCCTTGTCCATCAACCAGCTAATGTAAAATACAGATCATAATCATACCTACTGTGAAGGATGCTGAGAGAATTAATGGAGTTAATGGACATGGATGATATAGAACAGTACCAGGCCCATGGTGTTACAGAGTTGCCATGATGAGTCTGCCTTCCCTCTGCTAAGAATTTCCACTTACTATGGGATTTGAGAAAAGAGGAAGATCAAATTTCCTACACTTAGAGTTCCTAGCAACTTTGTCTTTTCAAATGGTGTGGCCATCCAATTTTAATTAATATTAAGTAGGTTTGGCTAGAGACTCTGAAAAGGGAATTATTTAAGTTTTATTGAAGGTTTTTCTTTGTATTTGGCAGTTCTAGCCAAGTCTCTTTATCACTACAAAAGGGAAAAAAAATGCAAGCATGACTTTATGATTATACTTGGAGGCACCTTCTGGTGTCTCCTTCTGGAAGGAAATTGGTCAAGGGCAACAGAGTGCCTATGAACGAGAGAACATAACAGACATTAAAGTATAGGGTACAAAATGGAAAATTACATAATATAGCTCAATATTAAGAGGCAAAGAGTGCCATTTGCATAATTTCATAAGCTTTGTCCCCCAACTGCTCTCTGAAAATTGTATACCACTCACCTGTGCTTCCCCCTAAAGAGAAATATATCTTCAACAGCTGTATACAAGTGATCAAATAAAGCAAAATATTTAGAGCCTCCCATTAAAAGAGAGCATCTACTGTGCATCTGCCCCAGAATCTTCATCAGAAAAATCTCTATCTTTTCTGTTTCTATACAGACCAAGGGCACTATCTTGAGTATTTCTATGAGCCATGTACTCTCAAAATAAGACTTCTCAGTGGTCAGCTGTAGCAAGGGGCTATAAAGAGAAGTTCAGGGAGTTACGAGGTGAGGGATGGTCACATACAGGCTTTAGATACCACCCTGGATGTGTATGACAACATAGTTGTATAATTTTCACTCTGCCCCACAGCATCTAGAGATAAAAGAGATGTCATGGGAGACAAAATGAGGTCTCTTCCCTAGATAAATAAAATCAGAGAATAGTACAATACAGAATAACACCTCAGAGCACTGTACTACTTTAAAATGTGCAAAGAACTTGTCTGTACATTTTTTCACTTAGTCCTCAAGATCTGTGACTTTCTGAATTGATATCTACATTTGACAAATGAGAGACTTGAGACTTATGAGAGATCATTGACTTGCTCAAGGTCATAATGCTAGTTAACAGTTGATGCTTGGACTCATGGTAGGTCTATGGTTTTTTTTCCCAATCGCCTGCCCCGTGGATCACTCCCTAAATCACCTTTACATTCGGTCTACTTTCTTGATTTGTGGAAACAGAGTCCAGTCAAAGTCCAGTTTGGCTAGAATACACACTCATGTTGAGATTCCAGGAAAATAAAACGATGTAAGTATAATGTGACTGTGTGTGTGTGTGTGTGTGGTGGGGGTGGTGGGTAGGGGTCAGCCATGGTGATTCCTGAACTTGGATTCCCCAGATGTAATTAGGTGTAAAAGCCTGACCATGAGCCAATATCACCCACTCAACTATGGGAAATGAAAGTAGCGCCTCTTTAAGTGTCTGTAGAAATTTGAGATCTACTCTATATAGAAATTTAGAAGAGCCACTTGCTTTTCCCATAGTTGAGTGGGTGATATTTAAGGATAAACCACAAAAAGAGTTCTAAGTTTCTCTGTGCTTTCTTTCTTTTACCACTGGAAGCTATGTAGTAGCTCTATTACGTTTACTTCACATAAAAGTTACAGAAAACCTTTTCCACTCACATTCTCTTGTGTGCTCTTCTGTAACTTAAAAAAAATGAATTATTTAGCCATAGAGATAAATGAAGTCTACTTATTCCCTATTAATAAAATACAAACTGTCACTCTTCAAAATTGTAATGCAACACTCAAATTGTGTGCTTTGTTAATTAAATGATGGTCAACTGTATCCTTGCAGGTTTCCCAGCTGTAGGCAAAAGTGGGCTAGGTTTCTCAGATGCACATTAGGACCACCATGCCTATTAGTGCCATTTACTGCTTTCCTAAGGACACACCTGCTCTGGGGAGCTTGTGTTCTTCCAGCAGAAGTCAATCTGTCAAAGACACAGACACTGGTGAATCCATTCTCTGATTCTCCAATGAGCCATGCCTTTTCAAAGAAAAGGGCATTTGATTATGTGTCTCAATTCTCTCACTCAATATGATCAACAAGAAATTTTCAAAGGTCTCAACTCTCCTTTTCCTGAAAAATCATGAAGAGAAATCAAGCCATCTTGGTGTTAGTGCAGGATGGGGTTTTTGTAGGTTATATCATTCAATTACCTCATTTAAAAAATGAAGGAAGTAAACCTAAATAAGTAGTTACAGCAATTTAGATGATAAGAGATAAGTGATTAGGAGTCATTCTTTGTACAGAAGAGTACTAGATTAAAATGGTACTTCAGAAAAGTGAATAAGGCAATAAAACAATTGAGGTGAAATAGTGAAGTATTAAAATTCAAGGTAAGTGATGACAGCCATAGTTGTTGTGAAGGAAGTAGGAATGTACACAAAGGTGTGAATCCACAACATATATCTTGGAACATGCCTCAGCTTTGTGTGGATAACTGGAAGGAAGGTGCTGGTATATTTGGGAATTTTTTGTCTGTTACCTGAAGAAATTTTATTTTTAATTTTTGTGGCTACATAGTAGGTAGATATATTCATAAGATATGCTCACATTTTGATTTTGATACAGGCATACAATGCCTGTTGTGCTATCAAATGGTAGATCTTATTAATTCTTTCTAACTATATTTTTATGTCCATTAACCATCCCCATGTCCTCCTCCACTATTATTCCCAGCCTCTAGTAGAAGTTTATCTTTCTATGCCTGGTTTATTTCACTTACCATAATGACTTCCATTTCCATCCATGTTTTTGCAAATGACAGAAACTCATTCATTTGTGTGGCTGAATAGTACTCCATTGTGTATATGTACTACCTTTTGTTTATCCATTTATCTGTTGATGCATACAGAGGTTGTTTCCAAATCTTGGCTATTGTGAATAATGTCGCAGTAAGCATGGGAATGCAGGTATCTCTTCAATATACTTATTTCCTTTCTTTTGGGTATACACCTAGCAGTGGGATTGCTGGATGATGTAGTAGTTCTATTTTTAGTTTTTCGAGGAACTTCCAAACTGTTCTTCACAGTGGCTGTACAAAGTTCCATTCCCACCAACAGTGTACAAGGGTTCCCTTTTCTCCACAACCTCACTAACATTCATGATTGCCTATCTTTTGGATAAATGACATTTTAACTAAGGTGAGATGATATGTCATTGTACTTATTATTTGCATTTCTTTGATGATGAATGATGTTGAGCACTTTTTCATACACTTGCTTGTTATTTTGTGTCTTCTTTAGAGAAATATCGATTCAGATCTTTTGCCCATTAATTATCAGATTATTAGATTTTTGTCTAGTGGACTTGACTGAGCAGCGTACATATTCTGGTTTTTAATCCTTTCTCAAGTGGATAGTTTGCAAATACTTTCTTTCATTCTATGGGTTGTCTCTTCACTTTGTCAATTGTACCCTTTGCTTTAAAAAAAACTGTTTATATTTATTTATTCACTTATATATTTTTTTGAGACAGAGTCTCACTCTGTTGTCCAGGCTGGAGTAGAGGCATGATCTTGACTCACTGCAACCTCTGCCTCCAGGATTCAAGTGATTCTTCTGTCTTAGCCTCCTGAGTAGTTAGGACTACAGGCACATGCCACCACATCTGGCTAATTTTTGTATTTTTAGTAGAGATGGGGATTTTACCATGTTGGCTAGGCTGGTCTCAAACTTCTGACCTCAAATGACCCATCAGCCTTGGGCTCCTAAGGTGCTGGGATTACAAGCATGAGACACCATACACAGCTGCTGTATAGCAGCTTTTTAACTTGATGTGTTTCATTTATCCATTTATGCTTTGGTTGCCTATGCTTGTGGAGTATTATTAAATAAATCCTTGCTCAGACCAATGTCTTTGAGAATTTCCCAATGTTTTGGAAATTTCAGGAGGGACTTGGCGGGAGATAATTGAATCATGGGTATGGTTTCTCCCACACTGTTCTCATGGTAGTGAACAAGTCTCATGAGATATGATGGTTTTAAAAGGGAAAACCCCTCTCACTTGGTTCTCATTCTTTTCTCTTGTCTGCCACCATGTGAGATGTGCCTTTCACCTTCCCTCATGATTGTGAGGCCTCCCCAGCCATGTAGAATTCCATTAAACCTCTTTTTCCTTATAATTTACCCAGTCTTGGCTATGTCTTTTATCAACAGCATGAAAGCAGACTAATACAGTACATTGGTACTTGTAGAGTGGGGTGCTGTTGTAAAGATATCAAAAAATGTGGAAGCATTTTAGAACTGGGGAACAGGCAGAGGTTGAAACAGTTTGGAGGGCTCAGAAGAATACATGAAAATGTGGGAAAGTTTGGAACTTCCTAGAGACTTGTTGAATGGCTTTGACCAAAATGCTGATAATGATATGGTCAATGAAATCCAGGCTGAGGTGGAACTTATTGGGAACTGGAGTAAAGGTGACTCTTGCTATGTTTTAGCAAAGAGACTGGCAGCATTTTGCCCCTGTCCTAGAGATTTGTGGAACTTTGAACTTTGGGAATATGATTTAGGGTATCCGGAAGGATTCATTTCTAAGCAGCAAAGCATTCAAGAGGTGACTTGAGTGCTGTTAAAAGCACTCAGTTTTAAAAGAGACACAGAGCATAAAATTTCAGAAAATTTGCAGCTTGATAACGTGATAGAAAAGAAAAATATATTTTCTGAGGAAAGATTAAAGCAGGCTGCAGAAATGTGCATAAGTAACTTGGAAACAAATGTTAATCACCAAGACAATGGGGAAAATGTCTACAAGACATGTCAGAGAACTTTGTGGCAGCCCCTGCCATCACAGACCCAGAAACCTAGGAGGAAAAAATGGTTTCGTGGTCTGGTCCCAAGGGCCCCCTGCTGTGTGAAGTTTAGGGAGTTGCTGCCCTGTGTCCCAGCCACTCTAACCAGGCTAACAAGGGCTGAGGTACAGCTCGAGCTATGGTTTCAGAGGATGCAAGCCCCAAGCATTGACAGCTTCCACATGGTGTTGAGCCTGCTGCTGCACAGAAATTAAGAATTGAGGTTTGGGAATTTCTGCCTAGATTTCAAAGGATGTATGGAAATGTTGAGATGTCCAGGCAGAGGTGTGCTTCAGGGATGGGGCACACATGAGAACCTCTTCTAGGTCAGTGCAGAAGGGAAATGTGGGGTTGAAGCCCCCACACATTGTCCTCACTGGGGCACTACCTAGTGGAGCTGTGAATAGAGGGCCACTGTCCGCCAGACCCCAGAATGGTAGATCCACTGACAGCTTGCACTGTGCACCTGGAAAAGTCACACACACTCAACATTACCCTGTGAAAGCAGTCTGGAGGGAGGCTGTATCCTGCAAAGCCACAGGGACAGAGCTGCCCAAGGCCATGGGAGCCCACCTTTTGCAGCATGACTTGGATGTGAGACATGGAATCAAAGGAGACCATTTTGGAGCTTTAAGATTTGACTGTTCTGCTTGATTTCAGATTTGCATGAGGCCTGTAGTTCATTTGTGTTGGTCCATTTCTCCCATTTGGAGCAGCTCTATCTACCCAATGCCTGTATCTCTATTGTGTCTAGAAAGTAACTAACTTGCTACTGATTTTACAGGCTCGTAGGTGGAAGGGACTTGCCTTGTCTCAGATGAGACTTTGGGGTGTGGATTTTTGAGTTAATGCTGAAATGAGTTAAGATTTTAGGGGACTGTTGGGAAGGCATGATTGGCTTTGAAATGTGATGACATGAGATTTGAGTAGGGTCAAGGGCAGACTGATATGGTCTGCCTGTGTTCCCACCCAAATCTCATCTTAAAGTGTAGCTCCCATAATTCCCTCATGTTGTAGGGAGGGACTTGGTGGGAGATAATTAAATCATGGGTGTGGTTTCCCCCATACTATTCCTGTGGCAGTGAACGAGCCTCATGAGGTCAGATGATTTTATAACGGGAAACCCCTTTTTCTTGGCTGTCATTCTTCCCTGCTGCCATGTAAGAGGTGCCTTTCACCTCTACCATGATTAAGAGGCTTCCCTAGTGATATGGAACTGTAAGTCCATTAAATCTCTCATTTTTTTTTACAATAAATTTCCCAATCTTGAGTATGTCTTTATCAGGAACGTGAAAACAGACTAATACACTTTCATTATTCTGCATATAAATATCCAATTTTCCCACCACAATTTATTGAAGAGACTGTTTTTTTCCCCAATGTATGTTCTTACCACCTTTGTCAAAGATGAGTTCACTGTAGGTGTGTGAATTTGTTTCTAGGTTTTCTTTTCTGTTCCACTGTTCTATGTGTCTGTTGTTTTGCCAGTACCATGCTGTTTTGGTTACTATAGTTCTGTGGTATAAAGTCAGGTAATGTGATTCCTCCAGTTTTTTGCTCAGGATAGCTTTTGCCATTATGGGTCTTTTGCAGGTTTCATATAAATTTTAGGATTGCTTTTTCTATTGCTGTGAAAAATGTCCTTGGTATTTGGATAGGGATTTCATTGAATGTGTAGATTGCTTTGGGTAGTACGGACATTTTAACAATATTGAGTCCCCCAATCCATGAACATGGAATATCTTTCCATTTTTGTTCCTGCTTCATCTTGTGTCAAAGTTTTATTGTTTTCATTCCAGAGATCTTTCACTTCTTTGGTTAAGTTTATTCCTAGGTATTTTATTTTATTCATACCTGTTGTAAATGGAATTAACTTCTTGATTTCTTTTTCAAAATGTTTGCTGTGGCATACAGAAATGCTACTGAATTGTGTGTGTTGATTTTTCTACCCTACAACTTGACTGAATTTATTATCTGTTCTAATAGTTTTTTTTTGGTGGAATCTTTAGTTTTTCCAAATATATCATATCATCTGTAAACAAGGATGATTTAATTTCTCCCTTTTCAATGTGGATGCCCTTTATGTTTTTTCTTTTCTTTGATTCCTCTGGCTACAATTTCCAGTACTATGTTGAATAACAATGGGAAAAGTGGGCATCCTTGTCTTGTTCCAGATCTGAGAAGAAAGGCTTTACATTTTTCCCATTTAGAAAGATACTAGCTGTGGGTCTGTCATATGTGGCTTTTATTGTTTTAAGTCTGTTTATTCTATACCCAGTTTTATGAGGGTTTTTATCATGAAAAGATGCTGAATTTTATCAGATGTTTTTTGAGCATTAATTGAAATGATCATATGGCTTTTCTTCTTCATTCTGTTGATATGATGTATCACATTGATTGATTCGCATATGTTGAACCATCCTTGCATTGTTGGCATAAATTCCATTTTGTCATGATGAATATCTTTATAGTTTTGTTGAACTTGGCTTGTTAGTATTTTGTTGAAGATTTTTACATCAATGTTTATCAGATATATTAGCTGTCATTTCCTTTTTTGATGTCTTTGTCTGGTGTTGGTGTCAGGGTAATATTGGCCTCATAGTATGAGTTTGCAAGTATTTTCTCTTTCTCTATTTTTAAGAATAGTTTGAACAGGGTTGGTATTAATTCTTTGTTAAATGTTTGGTAAAATTCAGCAGTGAAGCCTTCAGATCCTGGGCTTTTCTTTGATAAAAAAATCTTTTTATGACAGTTTTGATCTCATTGCTTATTATTAGTCTGTTCAGGTTTTGGATTTCTTCATGGTTCAATCTTGATACATTGTATTTGTCTATAAATATATCCACTTCTTCAAAGTTTTCCAATTTATTGGCATGTAGTTTCTCATAGCAGCCCTTAATGATCTCTTGAATTTCTGTGGCATTCTGTGTAATGTCTCATTTTTCTTTTTTTTTTTTTTTTTTTTTTTTTTTTGAGACGGAGTCTTGCTCTGTCGCCCAGGCTGGAGTGCTGTGGCCGGATCTCAGCTCACTGCAAGCTCCGCCTCCCGGGTTCCCGCCATTCTCCTGCCTCAGCCTCCCGAGTAGCTGGGACTACAGGCGCCCGCCACCTCGCCCGGCTAGTTTTTTGTATTTTTTAGTAGAAACGGGGTTTCACCGTGTTAGCCAGGATGGTCTCGATCTCCTGACCTCGTGATCCACCCGTCTCGGCCTCCCAAAGTGCTGGGATTACAGGCTTGAGCCACCGCGCCCGGCCGTAATGTCTCATTTTTCATATCTGATGTTATTTATATGCATATTCTGTCTCGTTTTCTTAGTCTGGATAAGGTTTGTCAATTTTCTTTATCTTGTTACAAACATAACTTTTGTTTCATTGATCTTTTGTATTTTTTGTTTCAATTTCATTTATGTTTGCTATGATCTTTATTGTTTATTTTCTTCTACAACTTTTTGGGCTTGGTTTGCCTTTGCTTTTCTAGTTCTTTGAGATGTGTCACTAGGTTGTCCATTTGACATTTTTCTACTTGTTTGATGAAGGCACTTGTTGTTGTAAACCTTCCTCTTAGTACTGCTTTTACTGTATCCTATAGTTTTTGCTATGCTGTGCTTCCATTTTTATTTGCTTTAAGAAATTTTTAAATATTCATGATTTCTCCATTGGTCCACTGATCATTCAGGAACATGTTGTTTAATTTTTATGTGTTTTCATAGTTTTCAAAATTTCTCTTGGTTTCCAGTTATATTCCACTCTGCTCAGAGAAGATATTTGATATTCTTTAGTTGTTTTTGAATGTTTTAAGCCTTGTTTTGTGACCTAATATATGGTCTAATCCTTGACAGTGATCCATGTGCTGAGGAAAAAAAATATGTATTCTTCAGCTGTTGAATGAAATGTTCTGTAAATATGTATTTGGCCCATTTGGTCTGTAGTGCAGATTAACTCTGATGTTTCTTTGCTGAATTTCTGTCAGAATAATCTGTCTAATGCCAAAAGTGGGCCATTAAAGTTTACAGCTATTATTGTATTAGAGCCTTTCTCTCTGTTTAGCTCTAATAATATTTGCTTCATATATCTTGGTGGTCCAGTGTTGTGTGCATATATATTTAAAGTTACTGTATCCTCTAGCAGAATTGACTCCTTTATCATATAGTGAGCTTCATTGTCTCTTTTTATACTTTTGGTCCTGGAATCTACTTTATCTGATACAAGTATAGTGACTCCTGCTCTATTTTGGTTTCCATTGGCATGGAATATCTTTTTTAAATCTTTTAATTTTCAGTCTATGTGTGTCTTTATAGGTAAAGTATGTTTCTTGTAGGCAACAGGTCACTGGGTCTTGTTTTTTCATCCGTTCAGCGAGTTTATGCTTTTTGATTGTAGAGTTTATTCCATGTACATTCAGTGTTATTATTGATAAGAACTTATTCCTGCCATTTTGTTATTTTTGTTTTGTGTGTGCATGTTTGTGTGCGCTGTTCTCTTCTTTATCTTATTTCTTTCTGTCTTTCTTTTAATATAGATGAATTTCTCAGATGGTGTGTCTTAATTTCTTGATTTTTAAAACTTTTTATGTCTACTTATTGTATGCTTTTAGATTTGAGGTTATCATGATGCTTGCAAATAATACGTTATAATCCACTATTTTACACAGTTGACAACTTAATGCTGATTGCATAAACAACCAAACAAGCAAAGAGAAAACTAATAAATTTCATCTCTCTGCTTTTTAACTTTTTGTTGTTTCTGTTTATATCTTCTTGTACCATTTATGTCCTGAAAGGTTGTTTGAGATATTATTTTTGATAGGTTCATCTTTTAGTCTTTCTGCTCTAGATATGAGTAGTTTACACATCACAATTACAATGTTATATACCATTCTGTGTTTTTCTGTGTACTTTCTATTACCAGAGAGTTTTGTACCTTCAGATGAGTTCTTATCACTCATTAACATTCTTTCCTTTCAGAATAAAAAACTCCCCTTCACATTTCTTGTATGACAGTTCTGGTGTTGACAAAATCCCTCAAATTTTGCTTCTCTGGGAAAATATTTATCCTTAATGTTTGAAGCATATTTTTGTGGGATATACTATTCCAGGAATTTTTTTCCTTTAGCATTTAAATATGTATTATGTCATAAAGGTCACGTCTCTGCCTTTCTGGGATTGATCACTGATGCATTATTTAGTTCATTTGGTTATATTTTCCTAGATGGTTGTGATGCTTGTGGATATTTGCCACTCCCTCCAGAGGGAGATTATAAAACATATAATGGACCTCCAATATATCTTATCTTTTATAACAGCATATGTTACCTTTTTTTCTCTTGCTGCTTTTAGGAGCCTTTCCTCATCCTTGAAATTTGGAAGTTTGATTATTAAATGTTGAGAGGTAGACTTATATGGGTTAAATCTGTTTGGTGTTCTATAACCTTCTTGAACTTGAATATTTATATCTTTTTCTAGGTTTGGGAGGTTCTCTGTTAGTATCCCTTTGAATAAACCTTCTATCCCAATCTCTAATTCCTTTCTAAAATCAATAATGTTTACATTTTCCCTTTTAAGGATATCTTCTGTATCTTATTGCCATATATTACTCTTTTTACTCTTTTTTAACTTCCTCTATACATTTTCATATAGCCTTTCTTCAAGTTCACCAATTTTTTCTTCTGCTTGATCAATTCTGCTGTTAAAAGATGCAGATGCATTCTTCAATATGTCAGTTGAATTTATCAGCTATGAAATTTCTGCTTGATAATTTTTAAATTATTTCAATCTCTTTGATAAATATATCTGATAGAATTCTGAATTCCATCTCTGTGTTATCTTGAATTTATCTGAATTTCCTTAAAACAGCTATTTTGAATTTTCAGTTTGAAATGTCACACATCTCTGTCTCTCTGGGATTAGCCACTGATTTATTATTTAATCTCACTTAGTCATGTTTTTCTGGGTGATCTTGATGCTTGTTGATGTTCATCAGTGTCTGGGCATTGAAGAGTTAGGTATTTATTGTAGTTTTCACAGTCTGGGCTTCTTTGTATCTGTCCTTCTTGGGAAGGCTTTCTGGGTATTTGAAAGGACTTGGGTGTTGTGATCTGTGCTTGGTCACTGCTGCCATATCAGCATTAGAAGGTACCCCAAGCCCAGTAATGCTATAGTTTTTGCAGACTTGTAGAGGTACTGCATTTGTGGCCTTGGGTAAGATCCAGAAGTATTATCTGGTTTACCAGAAAGACATTCTTATTCTCTTCCCTTAATTTCTCACAAACAAATGTAGTCTCTTTCTCTGCGGTAAGCTTCCTGGAGGTGGGTGAGGGGTGACTCAAGCACCCCTTGGTCACCATCACTGGGACTGTTCTGGGTCAGACCTGAAGCCAGCACAGTGCTGGGTCTTCCCTAGTGTCCATTTTGGCTACTACCTGGCTACTACCTATAGTCAATCAAGGCCCTAGGGCTCTACAATTAGCAGGTGGTAAATCCAGTCAGGCTTGTGTCCTTCCATCTATGGCAATGAGTTCACCCTGGCCCTGTATATGTCCAGAGATGCTATTCATATGCCAGGGTTGGAGTCAGAAACGTTAGAAATCTACTTAGTGCTTTGTTCTACCGGGTCTGAGCTGGTACCCAAGCCACAAGACAAAGTCCTTCCCATTCTTCCCTCCCATTACTTCAAGCAGAGGAGTCTCTCCACATATTCACGGCTAAACCAAGCCCATGGCAAACATTGCTTGGCTACTGCCAATGTCTACTCAAGTGCAAGGGCTCTTGAGTCAGTTTGTGGTGAATTCTGCTAATCCTGAGCCTCTTCCTTTAGGGAAGTGAGCTCCCCTCTGACCCAGAGTAGATCCAGAAATGTTTTCTGGGGTCAAGACCTAGAAATGGGACCCAAGAAGCCTACTTAACGCTCTACCTGACTGTAGCTGAAGTGGTACCCAAGCTGAAAGACAAAGGCTTCTTTACTCTTCCTTCTTCTTTTCTCAAGCAGAGTCTTTCTGCATGGCCACCACGTCTGGCAATATGCTGGGTTACACCCGAAGCCAGCATGGCTCAGAGTCTCACCCAAGGTCTGCAGCAAGTACTGCCTGGCTACTTCCGGTTGTTCAGGGCCCAAGGAATCTTGAGTTGGCAGGTGATTAATCCTTCCAAGACTGGGTCCTTTCCTTCAAGGCAGTAGGCTCCCTTCTGGCCCAACATTTGTAGTTTGTCTAGAAATGTTGTCTTGGAGCTAGGGCCTTGAATCGGGGCCTCTGGACTCTGCTTGATGCTATCTATATTCTAACTATGGTTGAGCTGGTATCTTTGTTGCAAGGCAAAGTCTTCTTACTCTTTCCTCTCCTCCCAGAGTTGTCAGCTCCACTGCCTGGGGTTGGAGGAGGAGTGGTGCAAGGACTCCCTTTGCCAACCCAGCTGGTGTCTCACTAGGTCTCATGTACTCCAAGTTCACTAGTTTCAAGCCCAGCACAGCACCAGGACTTTCCCAGGGATTGCAGTTCTTATAGCACAGATTGCCTTTCAAGTTTATTTAGGACCCCAGCGAACTTTAGCCCACAGTGGCAGGGGTTGCCAGAATTCAGGTTCTGACCACTGGGATGAGCAATCTGCCTCTGGCTAAGGGTGGTCTAAATGTTTCCTGTGTGGGTGCCTGCTGAGTTCTGCCCTCTATTGCTTTCTACTGTGACAGGGCAGCACTGAGTTCCAATGTGAAGTCTCACAATCACTGCACTATCCCTCCAGCAAGCAAACAGATTTTCTCTCTGTGCCACATGGCTGCTGCTGCGTACTGCGGGGAGGGGTGGTATAGGTTACTCAAGACTTTTTCCTACCCACCTTAGTTCCTCTTTCCTTAATGTGATGTAAAAACCAAGTACTGTAATCACTCACCTGATATTTTGGTTCTTGTAAAGGTAGTTTTTTGTGTGGATAGTTATTAAATTTGGTGTTCCTGTGAAGGATACAATCATTAGAGGCTTCTATTCAGCCAACTTGCTCTACCTCCTGTCTCTGTAGATAGGTGTGAAGTGTCTCATGTGTGTCACTCTGCCAGACACCAGGGATGTTACTGAGAATAAGAGAGAAAAGCCCTGACCTCATGGTGTTTATAAAAAGAGTGGGAAGAGGTGATTAAGTGACAGAAAAAGAAACCAAATAACACAGTAGTTTTGAATGTTGGAGTTAGACCTAGTGTTTGGTTGAACTGGAGAAGAGACCTAGAGGTGGAAGGCAACTAAGAGATCCCTATTTGCCATGCTAACTTATTTTTCTCTGTCCAAAGGCCTCTTCCAAATTTTTTTTTTTCCAACTATGAGGTAAAACTAGGAAGTCATTTCATTTTACCTCTGACATCCTTGCACACTGTTTTACATTAGTCGTTTCCTTTAAAGCACTTCTCAAAGTTCAAATTATGCCTCCCAGCTCAAATACACTGTTATCTGTAAAACAAGCCTTTCCTCTGCCTGGCCAGCCACCTCTTGCTTTCACCATATTCTTAATCTTTTTTTTTTTTTTTTGCTTCCTGAGACCTTCCATAGCTCTGCCATTTCTAATGGATATGGGAGTTTTTCCTTCTTTTCTTCATCTCCTCCTCCTCCTCCTCCTCCTTCTTCCTCTTCTTTCTTCTCCTTCTCCTTCTTCTTTCTTCTTTCTTCTTCCTTTCTGAGACAGAGTCTTACACTGTCAGCCAGGCTGTAGTGCAGTGGCACAATCTCGGCTCACTGCAACCTCTGCCTCCAAGGTTCAAGCAATTCTCCTGCCTCAGCCTCCCAAGTAGCTAGGATTACAGATGCCTGCCACCATGACCAGCTAATTTTTTGTATTTTTAGTAAAGACAGGGTTTCTCCATGTTGGCCAGACTGGTCTCAAACTCCTAACCTCAGGTTATCCACCCACCTTGGCCTCCCAAAGTGCTGAGATTACAAGCATGAGCCACCACACCTGGCCAAGAAGTTTTATGAAGAAAAAGATGACATAATTATTTGATTTATAATGCCTTTCCACTACTAATTGATCATCAGGCTAGAGACCAACTGTGTTAGTCAATTTTCACACTGCTATAAAGAACTACCTGAGACTGGGTAATGTATAAAGAAAAGAAGGCTTAATTGACTCACATTTCTGCATGGCTGGGGAGGCGTCAGAAAACTTATAATCATGGCAGAAGGTGAAGGAAGGCACATCTTACATGGCTGCAGAAGAGTAAGAGAATGAGGAGGAACTTTCAAACACTTTTAAACCATCAGATTTCATGAGAACTCACTATCATGAGAGCAGCATGGGGGAAACAATCCCCATGATCCAATCGCCTCCCACAAGGTCCCTACCTCAAGACTTGGGCATTACAATTTGAGATGGCATTTGAGTGGGGACACAGAGCCAAACCACATCACCAACACATCTAAGAATTAACTTATCATTGTCAAATTCTGACCTGGACTTTCTATTTATTTTACTATTACAAGCTCTCCCCTTCCCATATATCCAGACTACTGATGCTCTGTCCCTTTTTTCTTCCTTTTCTGAGGAAGAATATTTTGTTGTCCAGATGAGAAGCAAATGTGTGGAATAATTGGGTTATTTCTCCAGACAGTAGAATGGGTCCTTAGGTAGCTAGTGAAGTGTCTGAGCTGGCATCTGCATATTGAGAAGGAGTATGCAAGCACATTTTTAGTAACTTTAATGAGACTTCTGTACCCTTGACACTCAGAGCCAGGTGTATCAGACAAACTAGAAAAACAGCAAGAATACACACTTTATCCCAGAGAAGTTTGACCCAGAAGAAAAGTCTCCAAATTTTCAGTGACATTGGAATAGGAAAGTCCAGCTCTTTGAAAATATAGTTAAAAGAGTACAGGGCCAATAAGTTATTTCTATTTCTCAATTTCTCTCCGTCAGCACTAAATATATCAGTTCTTCAAATTTATCTTAGCAAAAATATAAATAAATGAATGTTGATAATTCTTTAAGTATGAAATAAAGACAAAGTTTAGTTTTGACAATATGATACTTCTAACCCAAAAGAAAATATATGATTGTAACTGGGATAAACGAAGGTTTTATTGAAAAATTTTATTGTACAGAAATACTTTTCAGATTAATGAAGAGGAAAGGAAGCTAATATTTATAAAATGTCCCGTGTTTTAGACACTGTGCTATAATTTTTCTACAAAGCTGTAGTCAAGTACAATGAATTAGACACATAACAATCCAAATGCTAATGCAATTTTTAAAACTTGAAAGATAGTATACTTTAACTTACTGCTTTTTTCATGAGTTATTGATTATAAAGTTGAAAAGAAAAAGTGATTTTAAGTGGTTGCAGTGAGATTGCTGTAGATGAGATTGCAGCTGATTTTCAACACTTTGAGGACTTATCAGAATCAGCAATCTTGATTGGAAGTCCAGGTTAAATATAAGACTGCATTTACAAAGCAGTGGCTTGTTGTGTCAGCCAAACTGTTACATTACTAACTCTATTAACTTTTAGTTTGCGTGTGTAGAAGGTAGTGGATAAAAATAGTTTCATTTTATATAAAAGGAAGCATAGATATGGAGAAGCTAAATGGTTTTTATTTAACCTTCCACAGAAGATTGACTGATACTGAATTAAATTTAACTCCTGCCTACAGGAATTTATGGTCTGGATGTTACCCTTTTTCTACATGAAAATAAATTCTTATTAGGCTATCTGTGTAGTTTTAACTCTCAATTCCTGAGGATTAAGATGTTAAATACACCCACTACTCTTACCCCCTCCTTTCTTCCCTCTGCCCACAATCTAATCCATAAAGAAACTCAAGACCTTGACCTTCTGCAGTAAGACCTCATTATCCAGCAATGCTAGAATGAGTAAGGGGACCAAAACACAGATAGCAGTCCACTCAGTTAACACATTGGCCGGGCGCGGTGGCTCAAGCCTGTAATCCCAGCACTTTGGGAGGCCGAGACGGGCGGATCACGAGGTCAGGAGATCGAGACCATCCTGGCTAACACGGTGAAACCCCGTCTCTACTAAAAACACAAAAACTTAGCCGGGCGTGGCGGCGGGCGCCTGTAGTCCCAGCTACTCGGGAGGCTGAGGCAGGAGAATGGCGTGAACCCGGGAGGCGGAGCTTGCAGTGAGCTGAGATCCGGCCACTGCACTCCAGCCTGGGTGACAGAGCGAGACTCCGTCTCAAAAAAAAAAAAAACAAAAAAAAAAAAACAAAAAAAACCCATTTCTGAAATAGTGCTCCTTGCCATTATCAGAGAAGAAAATCAAAGTGAAAATATAAATCAAGGAAAGCAAAATTATTTTAACATTTAAATGGATTATTTTAGAATTTTGTAGGTATTATTATTGAATACAGCCTAGTCCCCCCAAATTTATTGGGACAAACATCCCAATCGTTTCAATATGAATTTCATCCAGGTAAGACTGGAAAAATAATGCATCAAATCTGCATGAATATCACAAGGGAGCAATGTCACCTTTGAGAGTTGTACCCTTCTCTACAGGCAGCAGGAGGGTTGCAAGAGGTCAGGTCTAGGAATCAGTACATGTATGGTTTGGTCTTAGCTCCACCCTCTCTTTATTACCTAGGGCTATCACTTGACTTGTTAGCATTTCAGTATCCTTCCTCATCGGTAAAATGAATATATTCTTTGTAACTCCTTTAGAGGTGGCTCTCACTACCTTTGACTAAGGAAGAGACCAAGATGTGTGGCAGATCTGTATTGTATTGCATCAATTTAGCTAGACTGGAACCACATTTCCCAGAATCCCCTTCCCAGCATAGTTTCCCCTTAGTTTGGGCCACAAGAAGTTTAGGCAAGATTTGGAAAGTGGAAGTGATGTAGCACCATCTTCCCTTTTTATACCTGGAAGCTCAGGGAAGAATGTGAGGCACTGCTGCCTCTCACTCACAGTGTTGTTTGTCTGCCAGCTGGCCTGGATGGTGTGGAGCAGCAGCTAGGCCAGCCTCCACAGCACCTACAGTCCCTGCTGGGTTGCCCTTCAGCTTCCTGGACTCCTGGGTCAGGGGCATTTTAAGCTTTATGATGAAGAGTCTGGTTTCACCTAGAGATACTTTAACGTCAAAATTGGAGGGTTTTAGGGGAGACATTGACAAGAGTTTCAGTTCATCCTTTTTGGTTACAGGTCATCAGTTCCTTGCTTCCTCCATTTCACATCCATTTGCCCTTCCCAAATGCCTGCCCTGCAGACTCCAGGGTGCAGCTTCAGGTACAGAGGAAATAGTATCACACAGACTTAAATCCCACAGTTGCATAAGGTTGAATCTCTACAATATATTATTTATCATATATTTTATATATATACACAGAGAGAGAGAGAGAGACATAGTGATAGACAGATATGTATTCATGTATGTGTACTATTGATTTTGCTTCTCTGATTGAATCCTGACAGATATAGTTATATCTGAAAAACATGGACCGTTGATCTGAATATTCTCAGCATCAAGCTTATTGCTTATCTTAGCAAGTACTCAACAAATTATTAAATCCAAAGTATTTATTTGGCAAACATCCAAACATTAAACAAACCTAGGGGGTTTTTTGTTTGTTTGAGACAGGGCATGTCACCCAGGCTAGAGTGCAGTGGCAAGATCTTGGCTCACTGCAACTTCCACCTCCTGGGCTCAGGTGATACTCCCACCTCAGCCTTCCAAGTAGTTGGGACTACAGATGTACGTCACCACACCTGACTAATTTTTGTATTTTTAGTAGAGACAGTGTTTCTCTATGTTGCTCATGCATGCTGATCTCAAACTCCTGGGCTGGAGTGATCTGTCTCCCAAAGTGTTAGGATTACAGGCATGAGCCACTGTGCTTGGCCATGTATTTTTAAAAATGCAATGATCACCAAAAATAAACAGCAACTAGCTAACGAATGGTTTTCCTTGAGAATTTATTTGTCAGACAAATTATCTAAGAAAAGTTTTCTGCCTTAATCAGATCAACTTATATATAAGTTTGCTATGTCTTGTCTGGTTCTTTGATATAAAATTAAAACTTGTAAAATTTAAATATAAAAATACTTTATTTAATTTTTTATTTTTAATGAAACAAACAGGAAGCTGTTTGTAGCCAGTTAGTGGTGATTATTTCAGATTATAAATAAATATTTGTAATGAGATAAAAATAGCAAACACATTTGAAGTGGATAATATTCTTATTTATAAGTGGAATGTTATTACTTTTTTATTCTCAAAGATAAACATAGTTACTGGTTTCAATGGTGATTGCAAAGCTAAAACCAAGTTAATGTTAACTGAATTTTTACCAAAAAGAAAATATAGGCATATTTTTGAAATTTTTGAAAACTGTAGAGATCTTTATTGGCCTCAAAAATATTTCTCCCATTTAAAATCATCATGTCATATAATATGACTCCGCAAAAGAAATAACTCTAATGGAGTACCAATGACTTAGAAAGTCAAGACTCTGGAGCTAGATACAATCTTGGGAGTGGGGTAGCCACTGGGACCTTGAGGTACAGAAAGTCAAGGGACTTATAGCCAGGCAGGTAGGACATCACAAATAGAATGTTAGTAAGCAGGGCCCCAGTACTTGGAGGGATGTGAGAAGAAGATGATGTAAAATTGATGCAATTTCTGGACCAAGATTGTAGGCCATGAGTTCAGGGACTGGATTATTCATTAATCTGTTCCCTATATTTTCCCTTCCTCTTGTTTCTCTGGAGCCATGTTTATATCTAAACCTGGCCTAAATCGCCAATCACATTGTTATGTTTAGTTATGTTCCAGCCCATAGTTCTTTCCAGAATTAGAGTGAAAGGAACGTATACATTCACTACACATGGTGAGAGGTGACAATGTGCTAGCAGCCCTCACTCTTGGCGCGCACCATGCCTGAGCCTCCCCAACAAGCACCGCCCCCCCGTGTGCTGCGGTGCCTGGTCCCATCAAACGCCCAACGGCTGAGGAGTGCGGCCACACGGTTTGGGACTGGCCCTCAGCTCCACCTGCTTCCCAATGCGGGATCCACTAGGTGAAGCCAGCTGGGCTCCTGAGTCTAGTGGGGACTTGGAGAACTTTTATGTCTAGCTAGAGGATTGTAAATGCATCAATCAGCACTCTGTGTTTAGCTCAGGGATTGTAAACGCACCAGTCAGCACCCTGTCAAAACGGTCCAATCAGCTCTCTGTAAAATGGACCAATCAGCAGGATGTGGGTGGGGCCAGATAAGGGAATAAAAGCAGGCTGCCAGAGCCAGCCCCAAGGGTTGCCTTCCACACTCTGGAAGGGTTGTTGTTTTGCCCTTTATAATAAATCTTGCTGCTGCTTTGTCTTTGTGTGCACACAGCCTTTATGAGCTGTAACACTCACTGTGAAGGTCTGCAGCTTCACTCCTGTCAGTGAGACCACGAACCCAACAGAAGGAAGAAGCTCCAGACATATCTGAACATCTGAAGGTGCAAACTCCAGACATACCATCTTTAAGAACTGTAACACTCACCACAACGTCCCAGCTTCATTCTTGAAGTCAGCAAGACCAAGAACCCACCAATTCCGGACATAATGGCATCTCATGGATGTATCACAGCATCTCAAATTCAACATGTTCAGATCCTGTTTTGGCCAGATCCTCTTCCTCTTTTCTGCATTCCTTCACTCATCTATTGTTTCTATTAAACATATGCTGAATGCCAACCAGGTACCAAATCCTGGAAATGTAGCAACAAATTAGATGGTCCCAGGCCACAAGAAATTTAGTCTGGTGCAGCAGTTTGGAACTCTAGCTACAAAATGGGATCACCTGGAGAATCACTATGTTGATTTCTTTAAATAGAAATCCTGCTGGGACTTTGGTTGGAATTTAAATTAATCTATAGATAAGTTTGGAAAGAACTGGTAATTAACAATAGTCTTCCAATATATGAACATGACATATCTCTTATTTAAATCTTTGATTTATTTCATGGGTGCTTTTTAGTTTCTGCATACCGATCTTGAATGTTTTTTGTTAAAGTTATTCATAAGTATTTCATGGTTTTGGTTCTATTGCAACCAGACTTTTAAATTTTAATTTCTAAATATTTATTGATAATGCATGAAAATATTACTGGTTTTTAAATAGTAACCTTGTATACTGAAGCCTTTCTAAATTCACTTATTAGTTTTATTGACTTAGTTTATGGATTATTTGGGATTTTTTGTAGAGGAAGTCATATTGTCTGTGAATAAGGACAGTTTTATTTCATCTTTTTTATCTGTATGAATTTTATTTCCTTTTTCTTGCCTACTGCAAGGACCTTTATTACAATTTTGCACAGGAGTGGGGAGTGTGGATAGCCTTACCTTGTTACACATATAACATTGGTAACGGTTTTCAGGAAGATATCCTGTAGACGATTTTGAGTAATCAAATGAATATTTTAGGAGGGGGACTCCATTTGTAGGGTGAAAGGAGAGTGGAGTTTAGAGTGAGATATACTGGGCTTAAAAGCTGGCTCTCCCATTCACCAGATTTCTAGCCTTAAATGACTTAATTGTAAAATTGAGGAACTAATACTTATTTCACAGATTTTCATGAGACTTAACAGAGATAATGTATAGAAAGAACCTGGGATAGTGCCTAGCATCTAAGAATGTTCATACAATCCCATCTCTACCATACAAAGTCATCTCTATTTTGTGACTTTTTAACCCCTCCAGGCCTCAAGTTTCTCATTAGTAAAAAAAGATGTAAGTTATAATGCCCACTTCTAAGGGTCATTGTGGGGATTAAATTATGAATTTAAGCAGAGTAAATAACACACTGCCAAAACAGATGAGGTACTATATAGATGTTAACTACGATTATCAGCATCATTGTTGTTACCATTATTACAATGCTAGCTCACTTCAAGATTGGTTATTTATTGCCGCATAAGAAATCACTCTAAAAATCTGTGGCTGAAAAATAAAAATCATTTACTTGCTCATGATTTTGAAATGGGGAAAAGTCTGTGCTTTGCATAATATAGGCTGGAGAACCCATGATAACTTCACAGTCATGTCTGGGGCCTCCACTGGGTTGGTCAAGTGGCTATGGCAAAGCTGAGCTTCTCTTTCTTTGTAATCTCACATCATCCATGGCTTTTCTCCACATAGCTTTCCTCTTCAGTGCAGTAGTGTAAGATTTTTAAATAGTTGCTCTGGGCTCTGAGAGGGCAAACACAAAAGCTACAAGGCCTCTTAAGGTATATGCTTGAAAAATCTCAGAATGTGATTTCTACCACATTCTGACATTTAAAATGAGTTACTAAAGCCAGTCAGATTTAAGGAAAAGGAAATAAACCCATCTCTTGATGAAGGATAGCAAAGTCACCTTGTAAACTTACGTAACTCATGTGGCCATCTTTGGAAAAAATTTACCTCAATTTTTGCACACTCCTTTGGGAATAGCCTCAGTTAACTATGGTCACAAGTATATTCGCATTGGACCAACAAATCTCAAAAATACCTTCCAAGTCAGCTGTCGACTCAAATTGTTATGTAGCAATGTGTAGGCAAGGGCTTCTCTGTGTGCTACTGCAGGGTCCTGCCAGGTGGGCTGGCTGCATCTTGGCAGGAAGGCCTCTGGATGTGGACTTTGAATTTTTTCCTACTGAGCACAACTACAGCCTCATTTATTTAATGGCCATCAAAGTCTTTGTGCTAATTGACTGTCTTTGCTGGCCGTGAATAAAGGACTCACACCTGAAGAGAAGAGACTTCTTAAAAGAACGCAGACTTCTTAAATATACAATTGCAACTGTGGTTTCTCAGTACAATTATCAGTTTCTTGTTTATTTTTAAAGCATGTAAATTATCTGTATTTGCAAAACTATCTTGATGTATTAAAGTTGGCGATTTTACTACTAAAGTAATCATTTCAGGTCTGTCCACAGTTCTATTTTGATAAGCAAAACTTGGCATGCATACCCTTCCAGGCTCAAAATGTAATTCCTACTGGGGAGCTAAAATAAGGTTTCCACCTGGCCACTTTAAAAATTAAATGATTTTTAAAGTGTTGTTTTTCTACGATGTCCAAGCAGATCTTGGCAAGACTCGGAAACGCAGCTGTTCTTTTCACCATGTCAATGTTACTTAATTAATCCATGAGGGCTAGACTTCCTGTAGTTACTACTGATCTTATCCAGCACCCTGTTTGAGGCCAACATCAGCATTTTGCAATATTACCCTCTTCTCTCCCCTCCTAATAAATCCAACTTCTAAAGTATTAGCAATGTCAGCAGGATTCACAGAATGTTACTTAACAGGTCAACAAAACTTTCAATTCCCCCTCCTTAGACCTATGATCTCTTCTCTGTGAAAGTTCTCTCACTACTAGAACCCTATGTCTCCTCTCTGCTTTCTTGAAACCACTTTATTCTCACAAGCAATCCTAAACTTGGATACTCTACTCAACTAAACTAAGCCTTCTATGACTGGTTTTCCTCATCCCCTTTCTCCTAGAAAAGCAGCTATGGGATTATAAATGTTTATAGGGTGGGTTCAGTAAAAAGAAGTTCCTTCCCATCTATCCCCATTCACTTTATCGAAGATTTCACTGAACAAGGCAAATCTTGAGGCAGAGAGAGAAAAGTAGGGTGGGGAGTGTTAGGGAGCAATAAGGAGCTCTACTTGTAAGAAAAATAAAAAGCAACAATCTGTTATGGGAAAGAACTTCTTTTTATCCTTGATTTTTCCATTCATCTATCAGACTCTTGCCCCTCAGATTATCAAGTACAAAAATAAAATGTACCGTTTCCTGGCCAAAACAACCAACCATGAAGTTTGATTTAAACATGTCACCTTCTACCATGAATCCAGCACTAAGCAAGGCAGAGGAGGTGCAGCCGAATTCTCTTTCCATCTGAAAACTATCAACTTTCTAGAGACTCCCAGATATGTGATTTCTAGAGAGCAAGATCGTACAGGAAAAAATTAGGCACATAACAGGTTATTAAAAGGTGAAAGCTATAAAATTCAGAAAAGCCAAGTGCTCAGAATCAACTGGGGCAGTCAGAAAAGGTTTCAAGATCTGACCATGCTGGAGTGGTGACATCATGGCCCAGACAATGTATTTTTAGTAGATAAAAAGTTTGGAGTTGGCAGGTGTTTTTGTTTCTGTTTTTCATTATTTTGAAGCCATCAACTCATTACCCTCTGGCTTGCAGAGTTTCTGAAGGAAGTCTGCTGTAATTCTAACCTTCATTCTTCTCTATGTATTTCTTCTCTAATACGTTTCTCTAAGATTTATTTTTTAAATTTCTGCCAGTTTTCAAGTTTTTTGTCTATCATTGGTTTTTAGGTGTTTGAGTATAGTGTATCTAAATGATTTTGGGGGGTATTCATCCTGAATGTGGTTAATATTCTTGGGTCTATGGTTTGATATATTCTATTATCCTTGAAAAAATCTCAACTATTATGCCTTCATATATTATTATACCCTATGCTCTCTCTTTTCGTCATTGCAGATTCCAATTACACCTATGTTAGCCTGTTTGATATTATCTCAAACTCCTGAATGCTCTGTTTTTTATTTCTTTCACTCTTTTTTCTCTTTGAATTTCAGTTTGAGTAATTGATATTGGCCTATCTTCAAATTCACTAATTCTTTTCTAAGCTGTATCAAGGCTACTGATGAAAGCATTCTTCATCTCCATATGTTTTGTTTCTAGCATTTTCATTTGACTCTTTCCCATATGCTCCATCTCTTTACCAAAATTTCCAATCTGCTACTGCATGTTTCTACCTTTTCCATATTAAAGCATCTAACATGTTAATCATATGTATTTTAAACCTCCTATCTGATAGTTTCAATATCTAGATCACCTGTGAGTCTAGATGTGTTCATTGCTTTGTCTCTTCATGAGGGCTTTTGTTCCATTGATTTCTGTGTATCTCATAAATTTGTGATTGTGAGACATAGTGTGTCTAACAGTGAGCCTAAGGAAAATAATAGTTATGCCTGGAAAGTTGAATAAATTTAATTAAGAGCTGGGTTTTTAATTTATTATTATTGCCATGGTTACCTTCAGTGCATCATCAGCTTCAAATTCCTCTGGCATTATCTTTCACTTTTTATTAATATAATTGAGTTGCTTGCCATTTCTAAACCAATTACTAGCAAGGAAAGTGGAATTACCATGACTGATTTAGACTAGCAAGTGGGAGTAATTCCCTGAGTCCATGGATGGGTCCAGATTCCCAGCAGCATTTAGCTATTCAGTTTCCTAAGAATGCCATGGTTTTGTTAGTAAAGAGAAAGAGAGAAATGACTATTAGGTATACAGTCAACTTTTAAGTTTATGCCAAGACTAAAGCATGGTGACTTTTGTAGATCACCTTAACTCTTACGTTTACAACTGCATGTCTGGCCTTAAGAACTTGCCACTCTGATGACAAGATGGAGAGCTAAACCTAAATAAGAAGTTTTCTTCCTGCTTCGCCTCCATACCTCACATTATGGGACAGAGCCCCTGATCCACCAGCACCACCTGAGGGTCTGGAAACCACCCCAGCGATGGAAGAGGACCAGGAGCTGGAGAGAAAAATATCTGGATTGAAGACTTCAATGACTGAAGGCGAGAGGAAGACAGCCCTGGAAATGGTCCAGGCAACTGGAACAGATAGACACTTTGTGACATTGTATTGCACGAGGAAGACCATACCCTGGGAAATTCTCTACATTACATGATCATGAAGAACCCAGAAGTGGAATTTTGTGGTTACACGACGACCCATCCTGCAGAGAGCAAAATTAATTTACGCATTCAGACTGGAGGTACCCTTCCAGCTGTTGAGCCATTTCAGAGAGGCCTGAATGAACTCATGAATGTCTGCAAACATGTGCTTGACAAGTTTGAGGCCAGCATAAAGGACTATAAGGATCAAAAAGCAAGCAGAAGTGAATCCACATTCTAGTCCCTTATGCAGTATACAAGGAGAACTGTCCTCTAGGATATTCTCTTCCTGATGGTGCAGAACCCAGAATTAGAAGTTTGTGGTTACAGCATACTCTGTTCTTCAGAAAGGCATGATTCTAGCTGTTGACCCCTTGCAGCTGTTGGAATCTCTGCAAGAACCTCTGTATTCTTCTAATAAATTCCCTCTTGTATTTTTTTTTTAAAGAAGTTTTGCAGAACCCAGGCCCATTTATATTTCTTACTCTAAAATGCCACCTTGTAATATCTGGTCCAGCTGTGTCCTTGAATATATGCTGAAGTCACAGATTCTTCTACAGTATATTGGACTGGGTGATGGTGAAAAGGGAGATTTGGTTTATGCTTTTCCTAGAATAGTAGCTCTCAAACTCTAATGATGCATCTGCGCAATCACTCTCTTCCTGGCATATTCTCAAAATAAAAATAACTAACATTCGCATATTTACCAATCATGAAACTCTTTTGCATATTAAGCTCCCCCAAACACAACAACAACAAATGAGCCAGCTAACAATCAACTGCCCACGTTATTTATACCAAAACATCCTGCCTCTAATTTGTTGTACCTTCATCATCTAGGTGATGTCACCCTTTCCTTTTATTGATCCTTCTCTTTAAGTTTTTTCCCAACATGTGCCTAGTACCTTCCTAATATTTATGGTTATCCAATCAGAATTTCTTAAAGTGCTGCAAATTATTTTCCCCACGATTCTTATTAAAGTTACTGTCTTAGTCCATTTTCTCTTATTATAGCAGACTACCACAAGTTGAGTAATGTAAAAAACATGAAAATTTATTTAGCTCCTGACTCTGGAGGCTGGGAAGTCTCAGAGCATGGTGTCAATATCTGCTGAGGGCCTTTTGCTGCATTGTAACATGGAAGAAGGAATCACATGGCAAGAAGGCAAAAGCAAGAGAGCCAGAGACAGCTTACTTTTATAAGAGCCATTCTCAAACACAGCCACTTCCGTGATGATAAACCCACTCCCATTGATAGCAACATTAATCAATTAATGAGTGCAGAGGGATTACATTTTCAACACATGAATTTTTGCGGGACACATTCAAACATTACAAATTCCTATTTATGAGTGCCCTGGCTTCAAACTATTTGTAAGGAGGGAAATTTTTCTTCCCGACTCACATCAAGATGTAAATTATTGACAAAATGTAGTGATGGGATAAAAAATGAATATAAGGTGTTTTCTTATATCTTTGTAAATGATTCAAACCTGAATTAGGTATTATTTTACTGCAAATTTGTGAGAAAACATAAAATTCTGTACATAGGTAAAATGCAATCACCACTTTGTCTTTTAAATTCTAAAATAGTTTTTAATTGATAGTGATTATGGAAAATATACATTGTTATTATAATAGATGTCTTAGTTTATATCACGCTTACATTTACTTAAAATGGAATATTTCAAAGAAAAAATACAATTAGGCTTAAATTTTCTATTATTTACTTCCATGACTATATGTGTCCTGCAATTGTCAAAATGTTCTGTGGCTTTGGGGATGCAGCAGAGGAAAATTGAGGCTATGCCTTTGTCAAATGACATTAGTCCATAAAATACTCATAGTTCCTTATATTTCTTTTAATATTTTGTGACACATTATGGAGGTATAGACTATTACACAGTTTCGTTTCAGCAAGGATTTAGATGAAAAGCTGCTCTATCTATCTATGAAGGCAGTCCCCAGTTCTCAAACATTATTTGCACATTAATCTCATCAAAGAAAAATTTGAACTTTATGAGACCTTTTCAGAAACCTAAAAGGCTATCAATGTCTTTAAAAAGATAAGAAGGGGCTGAGCGCAGTGGCTCACGCCTGTAATCCCAACACTGGGAGGACAAAATGGGTGAACTGCTGAGCTCAGGAGTTTGAGACTAGCCTGGGTGTTTTAACATGGTGAAACCATGTCTCTATCAGCAATTCAAAAATTAGCTGGGTGTCATGGCCCCCATCTGTGCTCCCAGCTACTCAGAGGCTGAGGTGGGAGGATCATTGAAGCCCAGAAGTTGAGGCTGCAGTGAGCAGTCATTGTACCACTGCATGTCAGCCTGGGTGACAAAGTGAGACCCTGTCTCAAAAAAAAAAAAAAAAAAAAGATAAAGATAAAGATAAGATGGGGGTGGTGAAGGAAGATCTTTGCCAGGAAACAAGAAATACCCTGGGGCACAAATGTTTGGCATCCTCTCCTTGCAAACCATATTGGTCTAATATCTTAACTATCTCTCATCTAGCCAACAACAATAGTCTCTGAATGATCTTGATTCCACTCTTGAGCTTCCATGTCTGCTCTCCACACTGAAGTCAGAGAGGTCTTTAAACATTTTTAAATGATATAAATGATATGATATAACATTTTATTTTTACTACTTTTACTATTTTACTACTCTAGCCTTCTTTCTGCTACATGAGCACATCAATCTGATTCTAACTTCAGGGACATTTCACTGCCACTCCCTTAACCCAGAATTCTATTTATGCTTTTCATGTTTAACTTTTGTGAGTACTATAAATATATATGTGTATATATGTGTATATATATATTTATGGGGTAGATGAGATGTTGTGACACAGGCATGCAATGCGTAATAATCACATCATGGAAAATGGGGTGTCCATCTCCTTAAATATTTATCATTGTGTTACAAACAATCCAATTATACTCTTTTAGTTATTTTTGAAATGTACAATTAAATTATTATTGAGTATAGTCATCCTGTTGTGCTATTGAATAGTAGATCTTATTCACTCTATTTTACACTCATTAACCATCCCCAACTTCCCTCCACCCCCACTCACCTCACCCTTCCACTACCCTTCACAGCCTCTGATAATGATCCTTCTATTCTCTATCTCCATGAGTTCAATTGTTTTTATTTTTAGATCTCATAAATAAGTGAGAACATATGATGTTAGAATTTCTGTGCCTGGCTTAATTAACTTCACAGAAAGGTCTCCAGTTCCATCTATTTGTTGCAAATGACAGAATGTCATTCTTTTTATGACTGAATAGTACTCCATTGTGTTGATAAGTGAAAAAGTTCAGCCAAATTAAATTTAAAGGAGTTTAATAGAGCAACAAACAATTTGTGAATTGAGCAGCCTCCAGAGCTAGAGTAGGCTCTGAGACACCAGTGCAGTCATGTGGTAGAAGAAGATTTATGGACAGGAAAAGAAAGTGACTTACAGAAAATGAAAGTGAGGTACAGAAACAGCTGGACTGGTTACAGCTTGGCTTTTGCCTCATTTAAACATGAGTTGAACAGTTGGCTACATTTGATTGGCTAAAAGTTGGTGATTGGCACAAGTGTAGGCTATGATGTATTTACACCTCCACTTGTTCACAATGTACAGAAAAGCCTTTAGATTGAAATTAAAATATGTAAGGAGGCAGCTTTAGGCTAAATTTGATTGAGCAATTCTTCCCTTTTGGTCATCTTCTCAATTTTGAGAGATTGACCAAAACTTTAGTCATTGATGTCACTATCACCATTGTAAATGTATTTATTTGGTCTTGAAACCCTCTTGGAAACAGTAGAACAGTGGGTTTTGCAAGGTGGGAACAAAGACTTCAGGTTATTATTTTTTTAAGGGTTAGAGTAGAAGGTACCTCCTTATGCTGGAATGTCTTGTTAACAGGATAAAACAAACAAACAAGGAAACAAAAAACAGGACCTGGTATGTTCTGGATATGTGTTTTCTCCAAGTCTTAGTGTGACTATGTCACATTTAACATGAGTGACTCCATTTTGGTTTGGTCTGACCCACTGGGGCCTAGTGCATTACCTCAGTCCAAAACAATAGCCTCCCATAATTTTGTTTAAAAATTCCCCCCCTTTGGTCAGGTTCTCACTTAGGCAAAAGTGTGTCCAAACCTTAAGGTCTTAGCAGCACTCTCAGTTACCATCATTTTGGATTTTTGGTCTCAGCATGTCATTCATAGGGTACAGTGCTCTCATGGTCTCACATTTCCTTCAGCTCTTGTCATTCCAGTTAAAGAGAGACCATTTGATATTCTGGAGATGGCTGCATGCAAACATTTAAAACTTTTGAGAGGATATAGTGCACCAGGGAGACTACTGTTATGACTATCAGGAGGATAACACCAAGAGTTTGGAGTATGCTCCTTAGCCAGGATCCCCATAAACCAAACCACCTAAAATTAAATAGATCAGAGAATTAGCTAGATAAACAGTCTACTTGCTTAACTAAGCAGTCTCTTAGTTTATCCCCTACAACTGAATCTCTATAATCTACATTTGATGTATTTCTCCATAGACCACAAGTGCCAGCAGCTGCACAGATACTTCTGTTTAGCCAGTAAGTAATCTAGAGCAATTCTATTATTTACCATAACTTTCACAAGAGATTTTAAAGTCTGTTATGTACCATGGCCTTTCAAGTAGAATCTTCTATAGAGCATATAATGAGGTATTCATTTATAATCATTGCCTCTTTTACTCCAAACTATGGAACAAAAGACCTAACAAATGAAGTGCTTCTAGAAGAGTGAAGGCCTCCTGACAATGTTCTCTTTAACCCATGGTGTGGGTAAAGAGGAGTAAACCAACGTTTTGTTTCTGACTGATTATGGGGCACTAAATCTACCATTAAAGTTTCTTACTTATGCTGAGTCTTCCTCTTTCATCTATCAAGCGTAAGGTTATCTATGTATAAGGCTGGCTGCAAAATCCTTCACAAATGAAAGTATACCCCATGAGTGCACACGATGGATCCCCTTTTCACTTCTATTTTCCATAGAGGCATAAACAAGCAAAAACTATTCAGATAAGAGTCTCATGACACTAGAAGTCTTAATCCATGATCCTGGGAAATGCTGTTCACAACAAGGATGCCATCTTTTTGGAGGGAGAAACATCCCTGATTAGCTTTACCTTAAGGAAATTTTGAAGTTTCAAGAGTGTGGAGGGAGCCTTCTCAGGGATTGTAAGATTATGAACCCAAGGTTCAAGGTCTTAAAGTCTTGCTGCAGTGTGGATGGCAAGGGCAGTCTTTCTCATATGTTCTCAGAAGATCCAATCTTCAGGTTCTGGATTGTGAGTCCTCAGTCAGTGAATCATCAAAAGCTTTCTTTACCTGGGGAAAATATACCGTGGCATAATGATCTACTGTCATAACATCAGCCCCATGGGAAAACTTTTATACGACCAGAAAATATGCATTGAAAATCACAATTCAATGAGATACTTCTATAAATGTTTAAACGGCCCATCAGGTAGCTAAATGTACCTGAAACTGTCTTCCCAGGAATATGGGTTTCACAAACCAAACATTGGTCTTAAACTAATTTAGCAATTTAGAAGTTATCACACCAACATATACTTAATCTGGATAAGTTTATCTTTTCCATGATGAGTCATGGAATACGGAACTTTTAATAACAAAAGCTTTAAGGACTCAGGAAGGACAAGGTGTCCATCCTGGTTCTTCATGAGCCCATGTTTAACATTAACTTATGCCCTTTTGAATACTGGTTATTTCTCCAATTTAGGTGCATAGCACTGATAACTGATGGGTTATCATAGGTAATTTGACTTAGACCATGGAGTTTATTTAAATTGTATGTATAAACAATTTCAGTATTGGCTGATTTAGCATGAAAATCTGGCAATGTATTTACTTTGTATTCAATTAATTTTTGTGCTACTCGGGGTAGCAGTTTTATAAAGTAGTCAGTCTTTTTTATTAAAATTCCAGGAATTTTTACCTACTTCAAATGATGTGATTCTAAATTTACCAGAAACCCGTATTCTAGCAATCTTTTCAGGATCCTTTCCATTCTTTCATGAAACTCCTGAAAGACACCACATTCTAGGATTTTGCATGCTTAAAGTTTTCAAAAACTGCATCAGCATTAAGCAATTAGCTGTGGAAATGACTTTAAATAGTCACAGTTAAAGATACAATTGACAAGGAAATTTGGTTATTTCTGTGGTCAACAATAACTTAACCATAATTATGATTGATGGATATACTCAAACATATTAGAATTTTAGAAATTCCATACAATTTTGGAACGTGTATTAACATTCATTAAACTGTAACCTGATGAATATTAAACATTTTTTTTTTTATTTTGACAATACTTTCCATGTAACTTAACATGTCAAATAATCCTGTTTACCTCTCTTTTTGATGTTTCAGGGGCACTCTGTAGCATCCCAAAGTTAGAGGTCACAAAAGACGATTTTGAAGCTGAAATTTGATTTGGGGAAGGCTGTCAATATGTTAGTGCTTTAAAACACTTGATATTATAAAATAGAGTTCCAGGTCACCATAAGTCATTCATTTAGCCAAAATTATGACTTAAAAATTTTAGAAAGGCAAAACTCATTGACAGAGGGAAGACTTAGCTTTCCAAACAATCTGTCTCTTGTCTTTCTCTTATTTTTCCTGTAGTTTATTCAAAAGACAAATAAAAATATTGCATTGCCCTTTAATATTACATTAAAATCTTGTTCAAGAGAGAAAGCCCAATCTCACTCTTGCATTAGTGTATCATTAATGTCAACCCCAATCTTTAATAAAACCTTATAGAAAAATCTATTCAATCTTAATCAGTTTGATCATAAGGTGAAATACTCATAAATGTTTTATAACCCTTTAAAAATAAAAGCACATTAGTGCTCTAAGAAAACCCTGTTGTGCTATTATTCCAATGTTCAATGTATGGGAAAACTGGATAATACATATTTAAATATAGCCAATATGTTCACACACAGAGTATTTTTTTTTTTTTTTTTACAAAATTGTTCACAAACCTTCTAAAACTTTATCAAACCTTCAGCTTTATTCTATTTAACTTAAAACAATCCTTTATCCCTTCAATCTAGGCAAAAAAAATTACATTCCCATGTCTTCTTAAAATCTTTTACCAAAAGCACATTTCACTTTCCTCACACACCTTGCATGTAAAACTGTTTTTTCAGTAGTCTCAATTACATGGTACAATGTTAACTCTTAGCAATTTTTATTTTTGTTGAAAAACCTGGTAAGTAATTTTAATTGTGTACTAGATGTGGAGCCTAGAACACCAGACAGAAGTGCAGATAAAGTCTGACTCTTTCCAGCATAGCCAGGGCATTTGGCTAACTCCACATGTCTCCGTACTTTACCTAGATTCTAATTCCTGGGGTTCCTTGAGGAAAACAAAGGTTTTTTCCAAAACCTGTGGTGTCTTTTTTTTTCCCCAAGGAGTTGCCAGCCATTAGAAATGATCTTGGGTCCTCTCATATGGGCATGAAGTGTGGGAAGAAGACAAAATTGAGAAAAACAATTCAGTTGACTGAGAATAAAAAGATCTTTTTTTCTAGAAAAACACCACCCAAGAAGAGAAAAAATATATATGAAGGTCTTTAAAAAAATATATATATATATATGGTTATATATATATATATAAAATCTTGGATATCCACTTTTAATTAGGCTGACTTTTAACTATTGCCCTCTTACTACGAGACTAGCCAGACCAAATGGCCAATATTTCTGGTTTTGAATTTTACCAAAAGTAACTTCCCAGGTTCTCAGAGAAAAGAAAATTCAAGACAGAAAGTCAGAAGTTGTTCATGGAAAGGAAGAAAATCAATAAATGACAAAAGTCACAGAGATATCAAACCAGAAAGGACTCATTCTTTAAGCCAGGAATTACATCAGAACCTGGGCACAATTGTGAAAAAATAAAGCTTTAGCGACTGAGTCTAGTGTAGTCAGTTTTGAGCTTGCAAAGTCTTTTAACTGTTCAAGATAATTTTTAAAGCTAACTATGACATGAATCCCCAGATTCCTGTTCCCTGGATGGCAGAGACCAAGAGAAAGTACTGTCTTGTGGTTACAAAGTCAAGCTCCCAAGGACATAAACAAGATGAGAGGGAAACCTCATCTAGTTTCAAGAATCTGCAGCAAAGTTAGTAACTGATAAGTTTGCTGGGCTGGCTTAAACAGCCAGCTTACAGGGGTCCTAATCCCACATTCTATTCTATGGTAACCCTCTTTATAACAGAATGACACAGAAAGAAAATTCATAGCGCAAAGTACACTAGATTTGCTTCAGCTTAAGTGAGGTACAGTAACAGCTGGATTTGTTACAGCTCAGCATTTGCCTCATTTGAACATGATTCAAACAGTTGGCTCCATTTGATTGGCCAAAACTCAGTGACTGGCACAAATGTAGGCTACAGTCTGTTTACACCTTCATTTATTACAGTTCCTGATGTACAGAAAAACCTTTAGGCCTGATATGATTTGGCTGTGTCTCCACCCAAATCTCATTTTAAATTGTAGCTCCCATAATTACTTTGTGTTGTGGGAGGGATCCAGTAGAAGATAATTGAATCATGGGGGCAGGTTCCCC
This sequence comes from Theropithecus gelada, assembly GCF_003255815.1. Taxonomy (NCBI): domain Eukaryota; kingdom Metazoa; phylum Chordata; class Mammalia; order Primates; family Cercopithecidae; genus Theropithecus; species Theropithecus gelada. The sequence goes on along the minus strand of NC_037671.1, from coordinate 85,292,312 downwards.
CCTACTGTTCTCATGGTAGTGAATAAGTCTCAAGAGATCTGATGGTTTTATAAGGGGTTTCTCCTTTCACTTGGCTTTCATTCTTTCCTTGCCTGCTGCCATGTAAAACTGACTTTCGTCTTCCATCATAATTGTGAGGCCTCACCAGCCACATGGAACTGTGAGTCCATTAAACCTCTTTTCCATTAAACCAGTCTTGAGTATATCCAGTCTTGGGTATGTATTTATTAGCAGCATGAAATCGACTAACATAATAAGGCAGAACTTAAAATATGTAAGCAGGCAGATTTAGGCTAAACTTGATTTAACAGTATATGTGTACCACATTTTCTACCACATTTTCTTTATCCATTCATCTGTTGATGGACACTTAGGTTGCTTCCAAGTGTTCGCTATCATGAGCAGTGCTGCAACAAACATGGGAGTGCAGATATCTCTTTGATATACTGGTTTCTTTTAGTTGGGGTATATATCCAGCAGTAGAATTGCTGGATCACATGGTAGCTCTACTTTTATTTTTTCAGGAACCTTCAAATGCACTGTATTGTGGTTGTACTAATTTACATTTCCACCAACAGTGTACAGGATTCCCTGTACAGGATTCTCTTCACATCCTTGACAGAATTTGTTATTGCCTGTCTTTTGGATATAAACAATTTTAACTAGGGTAATATGAAATCTCATTATATTTTTAATTTGCATTATTCTGATGATCAGTGATGTTGAGCACCTTTTCATATACCTGTTTGCTATTTGTTTGTCTTCTTTGAGAAATTTCTATTCAGATCTTTTGCCCATTTTTAAATCAGATTATTAGATTTTTTTCCATTGAATTATTTGAACTCCTTATATGTTCTGGTTATTAATCTCTTGTAAGGTGGGTAGCTTACAAATATTTTCTCCCATTCTGTTGGTTGTCTCTTCATTTTGTCGATTGTTTCCTTTGCTATACAGAAGCTTTTTAACTTGATGTGGTTACATGTGTCAAATTTAGCTTTGGTTGCCTATACCTGTGGGATATTACTTAACAGTTTTGTTTTGTTTTGTTTTGTTTTGTTTTGCCAGTTCATTGCCTTGGAGAGTTTTTCCAATGTTTTCTTTTAGTAGTTTCATAGCTTGATGTTGTTAAGTATTTAATCCATTTTTATTTTTATTTTATATGGCAAGAGATATGGGTCTAGGTTCATTCTTCTGCATATGGATATCCAATTTCCTAGCACCACTTATTGAAGAGATTGTTTTCCCCCCAGTGTATGTTTTTGGTACTGTTGTCAAAAATGAGTTCATTATAGGTGAATGGATTTGTTTCTGGGTTTTCTATTCTGTTCCTTTGGTCTATGTGTCTATTGTTATGCCAGGATCATGCTGTTTTGGTTACTATAACTCTGTATTATAATTTAAAGTCAGGTAATGTGATTCCTCCAGTTGTGTTCTTTGGCTTAGGATAACTTTGGCTATTCTGGGTCTTTTGTAATTCCATATAAATTTTAGGACTGCGTTTTCTATTTCTGTGAAGAATGCCATTGATATTTTGATAGGTATTGCATTAAATATATAGACATCCTTGGGTAGTATGGACATTTTAATAATAATGATATTGCCAGTTCATAAATATGGAATATCTTTTGATTTTTTGTGTCCTTTTCAACTTCTTTCACCAATGTTTTATAGTTTTCATCATAGAGAGCATTCACTTCTTTGCGTTAGTTTATTCCTAGGTATTTTATTTTATTTATAGCTATCGTAAATGACCTCACTCATCTTTTGCTTGTTTGAGAAAGTCTTTATCTCTCCTTCATTTCTGTAGAATAGCTTTGGTGGGTAGAGTATTCTTGACTGGCAGTTTTTTTTTTTTTTCCTTGAGCACTTTGAATATATCACCTCACTCCCCGCTGCCCTGTAAGATCTCTGATATAGCTTGAATGTGTGTTGCCACCCTAATCCCATATTAAGATATACCTCCCAATAATGGGGATAGGACGTGGTGGGAGGTAATTGGATCATGGGGTTGGATTTCTCTGATTTCTCTTGAATGGTTTAGCACCATCCCCTTGATACTGTCCTTATGATAATGAGTTGTTGCGAGATCTGATCACTTAAAAGCGTGCAGCACTTCCCCTCTCACTCTCATGCTTCTGCTTTTGCCGTGTGACATGCATGCTCCCCCTTTGCCTTTCACCATGATTAGAAGCTTCTTGAGGCCTCCCCAGAATCAGATGTCACCATGCTTCCTGTATGGCCTGTGAAGCCATGAGCCAATAAAACCTCTTTTCTTAATAAATTATCCAGTCTCAGGTATTTCTTTTTAGCAATATGAGAATGGATTAAAATTTATCTGCTCATAAATTTGCTGCAAGCCTTATTAAAATTTTCTTATATGTGACATGCTTCTTTCAGGACCACTTTTTGGTTTTGATTTCTGACCGTTTAATTATAATATATCTTAGTGTAGTCTTGTTTGGATTGATTCTCATTGAAGGCCTTTGATCCTCCTGTGACCTGAATACGCATATCTCCCCTTACATCTGGAAATTTCTCTGCTATTATTACTTTAAATACACTTTCTGGACTTTTATCTCTTTTCTTGTTCTTAAACTCCTATAATTTGAATATTTTCTTTCTTAATGCTGTCCCATAAATCCTGTATTTTTTAAATTCCTTTTATTTTTTCCCTCTGACAGTATATTTTCAAACAATCTGTCTTGGAGTTTACAGATTCTTTCCTCTGGTGAATCAAACCTGCTGTTGATGCTCTCTGTTGGATTTTTTATTCCATTTATTGTATTTTTTCAGATCCAGAATTTCTTTTTTAAGATATAATTTTAATCTCTGTTAATTTTTTTGTTTCCGTCTTTTTTTATTCTATTGAATAGTTTCCATGCATTTTCTTGAAGTTTGCTAAGCTTTCTTAAGATGATTATTTGATTTTTGTGTGTGTGTGAGACAGTTCACATATCTCTCTTTCTTTAAGATCCACTATTAGGAAATTATTGTTTTCTTTTGGTAATAATATGTCTTTTTGATTTTTAGTTTTTCTTATTGCCTTACACTGATGTCTTTGCATTTGGTGAAACAGTTACCTTTTCCAGATTTTACAGGCTAGTTTTGATGTGGAATGACCATTGCCTACAGGGGCATATGAGGGTACTTGATGGGTATGGTGCAGCAGCTCTGGCACCACTGAGGGTGCAGCTGTGTAGTCTCTGTGCAGCTTTGACAGCTGAAATTGGTGTTGACAAAGACTGTAGGGATCCTCAGAAGCTAAGGATGTGGATGGCCACAGTGGCACTGAGGGTTATTGGGGTCTTAGTGGGGGATGGATGTTAAGGTCCTTCCAATCTCTTTTTCTTCTACTGGGGAAGCTGTGGCTGAAGGGATTCTTCTTGGCACTGGGTCTGGCTTGTGGACTCACTTTTGGTGGCCGTGGCATCAGTATCTCATGAGTGGTGCTCACGAGGTACCACCAAACTGAGGCCTGAAGCATAGGTAATGTGGAGGCACTGAGGCAGTAATGGCATTTGTGTCCAGGGTACAGGCACCCCTGCTGCCATGTTGGTAACAGTATGCAAGGCATAGATGCTTATGAAGCAGCTGGGATCCAAGAATAAGGAGCACAGGCATGAGAAGAGTTACAGTGATTCAAAAGTCAGGGTAGGACCTACCTCTCTACGGCAGCTGAGCTAGTGAATAGAACATGGCCACACTCAGAGAGACTGTGGCTCTAGTTCCCAGAATCCAAACCAGCTCACTACAGGGATGGCTCCAGGGTCTAAGGTGTGGGGGACACACTGTAGGCACAGAGCCCAGGTCTGGAATGTGGGCAGTCAAAGGCAGGTGTGGCTCAGGGGTCAGGGCATGCACAGGATTGGGAGAGATGACAGCCCCTTTCCTGAAATGGCTCAGCAGTAGCAGCTTCTTGGTGGAGGCTGGGGCGGGGTGCAACCATGCCTTCCTTTCTAGGGTTCCCTAGCAGGAATGGTCATTTCTTACCTCAGTGGCAGAAGGTGCTGCTGTCCTTTGCAGAGAGGTCACTGAGGACCATAGTAGTTCCCACCACATGGCTGATACAAAGAGCTTTTATTTTTCTTCTTTGTTTCAAGCCATTTCCTGGCATATCACGTGTGCCAATCTCACACATGAGTATGGTATTTGTCCTTAAAAGAGTCCTTATGGTGGTAAAACTGCAGACTTTGGCAAGGTCACAATCATTGGACACTACCAGGAAAATCCTTCAATACATTTACTATGCCAAGTAAGAATGAGAATAGGGAAGAGTGAAGTGGAAGACAAAAAGGAAAACTCCAAAGGGTGGGTGGCAAGATTGTTGAATAGGAACAGCTCTTGTCTGCAGCTACCAGCAAGATCAATGCAGAAGGTAGGTGATTTCTACATTTCCAACTGAGGTACCAGCTCATCTCATTGGGGCTGGTTAGACAGTGGGTACAGCCCATGGATAGTGACCTGAAGCAGGGTGGGGCGTTGCCTTGCCCAGGAAGTGCAAGGGGTCAGGGAAGTCCCTCCCCTAGCCAAGCAAAGTCGTGAGGGACTGTGCCATGAGGAACTGTGTGTTCTGGCCCAGATACTATGCTTTTCTTGTGATCTTAGCCCACCACAGACCAGGAGATTCCCTCAGGTGCCTATGCCACCAGGGCCCTGGGTTTCAAGCACAAACCTGGGGAGCCATTTGGGCAGACAATGAGCTAGCTGCAGGAGTTTTAATTTCCACCCCAGTGGCATCTGGAATATCAGTGAGAGAGAATCATTTACACCACTGGAAAGGGGGCTGAAGCCAGGGAGCCAAGTGGTCGAGCTCAGTGGAGATCCCAACCCCACGGAGCCCAGAAAGATAAGATCCACTGGCTTAAAATTCTTGCTGCCAGCACAGCACTCTGAAGTCAACCTGGGACACTCGAGCTTGGCAGGGGGAGGAGCATCCACCATAACTGAGGTTCAGTAGACAATTTTCCCCTCACAGTGTAAACAAAGCCATTGTTAAGTTCAAACTGGGCATACCACACTGCAGAAAAGCTGCTGTAGCCAGACTGCCTCTCTAGATTCCTCCTCTCTGGGCAGGGTATCTCTGAAAGAAAGGCAGAAGCCCCAGTCAGGGGCTGACAGATAAAACTCCCATCTCCCTGGGACAGAGCACCTGGGGGAAGAAGCAGCTGTTGGCACAGCTTCAGCAGACTTAAACGTTCTTGCCTGCCAGCTCTGAAGAGAGCAGTGGATCTCCCAGCACAGTGCTTGAGCACTGCTAAGGAACAGGCTGCCTCCTCAAGTGTTTCCCTGATCCCCAGGCCTCCTGACTGGAAGAAATCTTACATCAGAGGTAGACAGATAACTCACACAGGAAAGCTCCAGCTGGCATCTGGCAGGTGACCCTCTGGCATGAAGCTTCCAGAGGAAGAAATAGGCAGAAACCTTTGCTGTTCTGCAGCCTCTGCTGGTAATACCCAGGCAAACAGGGTCTGCAGTGGGCCTCCAGCAAACTCCAGCAGACCTGCAACAGAGGGATCTGTTAGAAGGAATACTAACAAACAAAAAGGAATAGCATCAACATCAGCAACAGGGACGTCCACACAGAAGCCCCATTTGAAGGTCACCAATATCAAAGAACAAAGGTAGATAAATCCACAAAGATGAGGAAAAACCACCACAAAAAGGCCAAAGACTACAAAAACCAGAATGCCTCTTCTTCCCCAAAGCATCAGAACTCCTTGCCAGCAAGGGAAAAAAACTGGAGAGAGAATGAATTTGATGAATTGACAGAAGTAGGCTTCAGAAGGTGGGTAATAACGAACTCCTCTGAGCTAAAGGAGCATGTTCTAACCCAATTCAAGGAAGCTAAGGACCTTCAGAAAAGGTTAGAGGAATTGCTAACTAAAATAACCAGTTTAGAGAAGAACATAAATGACCTGATGGAGCTGAAAATCACAGCATGAGAACTTTGTGAAACATACACACGTATCAATAGCCAAATCAATCAAGCACAAGAAAGGATATCAGAGGTTGAAGAGCAACTTAATGAAATAAAGCATGAAGAAAATATTAGAGAAACAAAAGAATGAAAAGGAATGAACAAAGCCTCCAAGAAATATGGGACTATATGAAAAGACCAAACCTACATTTGATTGGTGTACCTGAAAGTGACAGGGAGAATGGAACCAAGTTAGAAAACACTCTTCAGGGTATTATCCAGGAGAACTTCCCCAACCTAGAAAGATAGGCCAACATTCAATTCAGGAAATAGAACACCACAAAGATACTCCTCGAGAAGAGCAATCCCAAGGCACATAATCATCAGATTCACCAATGTTGAAATGTAGGAAAAAAAATATAAAGGGCAGTCAGAGAGAAAGATAGTGTTATCCACAAAGGGGATCCCACCAGACTAACAGCAGATCTCTCTGAAGAAGTTCTACAAGCCAGAAGAGAGTGGGATCCCATATTCAACATTCTTATAGAAAATAATATTCAACCCAGTATTTCATAACCAGTCAAACTGAGTTTCATAAGTGAAGGAGAAGTAAAATTTTTTTACAGACAGACAAATGTTGAGAGATTTTGTCACCACCAAGCCTGCCTTACAATAGCTCCTGAAGGAAGCACTAAACATGGAAAGGAAAAACCAGTACCAGCTACTGCAAAAACAAGCCAAACTGTAAATACCACTGACACTATGAAGACACTGCATCAACTAGCAGGCAAAATAACCAGCTAGCATCATAAAGACAAGATCAAATTCACACATAACAATATTAACCTTAAATGTAAACAAACTAAATGCCCCAGTTAAAAAATACAGACTGGCAAATTGGGTAAAGAGTCAAGACCCATCCATGTGCTGTATTCAGGAGACCCATCTCACATGTAAAGACACACATAGGCTCAAAATAAAGGGATGGAGGAATATTTACCAAGCAAATGGAAAGCAAAAAAGAAAAAGAAAAAAGGAAAAGAAAAGCAGGCGTTGAAATCTTAGTCTGATAAAACAGACTTTAAACCAAAAAAGATCAAAAAAGACAAAGAAGGGCATTACATAATGGTAAACTGATCAACATGAGAAGAGCTAACTATCCTAAATACATAGGCACCCAATACATGAGCACCCAGATTTATAAAGCAAGTTCTTAAAGACCTACGAAGAGACTCAGACTCCCACACAATAATAATGGGAGACTTTAACACCCCATTGTCAATATTAGATCAACAAGACAGAAAATTAACAACGATATTCAGGACTTGAACTCAGCTCTGGACCAAGCAGACCTAATAGACATCTACAGAACTCTCCACCCCAAATCAACAGAATATAATTCTACTCAGCACCACATCAAACTTTTTCTAAAATTGACCACATAATTGGAAGTAAAACACTCCTCAGCAAAGGCAAAAGAACAAAAATCGTAAGAGTCTCTCAGACCACAGTGCAATCAAATTAGAACTCAGGATTAAGAAACTCACTCAGAAGCGCACAACTACATAAAAACTGAATGATCTGCACCTGAATGACTACTGGGTAAATAACAAAATTAAGGCAGAAATAAAAAATTTATTTGAAACCCATGAGAACAAAGACACAACGTACCAGACCACCTAAAGCAGTGTTTAGGGGGAAATTTATAGCATTAAATCCTCACTGGAGAGAGCAGGAAAGATCTAAAATTGACGCCCTAACATCACAATTAAAAGAACTAGAGAAGCAAGAGCAAACAAATTCAAAAGCTAGCAGAAGACAAGAAATAACTAAGATTAGAGCAGAACCGAAGGAGATAGCAACACGAAGAATCCTGCAAAAATCTATGAATCCAGGAGCTGTTTTTTTGAAAAGATTAACAAACTAGATAGACCACTAGTAAGACTAATAAAGAAGAAAAAAGAGAAGAGTCAAATAGACACAATAAAAAATCATGAAGGGAATATTACCACTGGCCCCACAGGAGTACAAACTACCATCAGAAAACATTATAAACACCTCTGTGCAAATAAACTAGAAAATCTAGAAAAAATGGATAAATTACGGGACACATACACATTTCTAAGACGAAACCCAGGAAGAAGTTGAATCCCTGAATATACCAATAACAAGTTCTGAAGTTGAAGCAGTAATTAATAGCCTACCAACTGAAAAAAGCCCAGGACCAGACACATTCAGAGCCAAATTCTACCAGAGGTACAAAGAGGAGATGGTACCATTTCTTCTGAAACTATTCTGAACAATAGAAAAAGAGGGACTTCTCCTTAACTCATTTTATGAGGCCAGCATCATCCTGATTCCCAAATATGGCAGAGACACAACAACAGAAAAAGAAAATTTCAGGCCAATATCCCTGATGAACATCGATGTGAAAATCCTCAATAAAATACTGGCAAACCGAATCCAGTAGCACATCAAAAAGCTTATCCACCATCATCGAGTTGCCTTCATCCGTGAGATGCAAGGCTGGTTCAACATAAGCAAATCAGTAAACGTAATCCATCACATAAACAGAACCAATGACATAAACCGCATGATTATCTCAATAGATGTAGAAAAGGCCTTCAATAAAATTCAACACCTCTTCATGTTAAAAACTCTCAATAAACTAGGTATTGATGGGATGTATCTCAAAATAATGAGATATTTATGACAAACTCACAGACAATATCATACTGAATGGACAAAAGCTGGAAGCGTTCCTTTTGAAAACTGGCACAAGACAAGAATGCCCTCTCATCACTCCTATTCAACATATTATTGGAATTTCTGGGCAGGGCAATCAGGTAAGAGAAAGAAATAAAATGTAGTCAAGTAGGAAGTCAGGAGGTCAAATTGTCTCCATTTGCACATGACATGATTGCGTATTTAGAAAACGTCATCATCTCAGCCCCAAATCTCCTTTAAGCTTATAGGCATCTTCAGCAAAGTCTCAGGATACAAAATCAATGTGCAAAATTACAAGCAATCCTATGCACCAATAATAGACAAACAGGAAGCCAAATCATGGGTGAACTCCCATTCACAATTGCTACAAAGAGAATAAAATACCTAGGAATAGAACTTACAAGGGATGTGAAGGACCTCTTCAAGGAGAACTACAAACCACTGCTCAAGGAAATAAGAGAGGGCACAAACAAAGAGAAAAATATTTCATGCTCATGGATAGGAAGAATCAATATTGTGAAAATGACCATACTCCAAAGTAATTTATAGATTCAATGCTATCCCCATCAAGTTACCATTGACTTTCTTCAAAGAATTAGAAAAAAATACTTTAAATTTCAGATGGGACCAAAAAGGAGCCCACATAGCCAAGACAATCCTAAACCAAAAGAACAAAGCTTGAGGCATCATGCTACCTGACTTCAAACTATACTGCAAGGCTAGAGTAACCAAGACAGCATGGTACTGGTACCAAAACAGATATGTAGACCAATGGAACAGAAAGGAGGCCTCCGAAATAATGCCACACATCTACAACCAACTGATCTTTGACAAACCTGACAAAAACAAGCAGTGGGGAAAGGATTCCCTATTTAATAAATGGTATTGGGAAAACTGGCTAGCCATATGCAGAAAACTGAAACTGGACCCCTTTCTTACACCTTATACAAAAATTAACTCAAGATGGATTAAAGAATTAAATGTTAAGACCTAAATCCATAAAAACCCTAGAAGAAAACATAGGCAATACCATTCAGGATATAGGCATGGGCAAACACTTCATGACTAAAACACCAAAAGCAATGGCAACAAAAGCCAAAATTGACAAATGAGATCTAGTTGAACTAAAGAGCTTCTGCACAGCAAAAGGAACTATCATCAGACTGAACAGATAACCTATAGAATGGGAGAAAACTTTTTCAATCTATCCATCTGACAAGGGGCTAATATCAAAAATCTACAAAGAACTTAAACAAATTTATAAGAAGGAAACAAACAGCCTCATCAAAAATTGGGCGAAGGATATGAATAGACACTTCTCAAAAGACATTTATGTAACCCATAAATATATGGAAAAAAACCTCATCATCACTAGTTACTAGAAAAAGCAAATCAAAACCACAATGAAAGACCCTCTCATGCCAATTAGAATAGCAATCATTAAAAAGTCAGGAAAAAACAGATGCTGGAGAGGATGTGGAGGAATAGGAATGCTTTCACACTGTTGATGGGAGTGTAAATTAGTTTGACCATGTGGAAGACTGTGTGGTGATTTCTCAAGGATCTAGAACCAGAAATACCTTTTGACCCAGCATTCCCATTACTGCGTATATACCCACAGGATTATAAATCATTCTACTATAAAGACACATGCATGTGTATGTTTATTGCAGTACTATTCACAATAGCAAAGACTTGGATCCAACCCAAATGGCCATCAATGATAGACTAAATAATGAAAATGTTGCATATATACACATGGAATAGTATGCAGTCATAAAAAAGGATGAGTTCATGTCCTTTGTAGGGACATGGATGAAGCTGGAAATCTTCGTTCTCAGGAAACTAAAACCAGAACAGAAAACCAAATACCACATATTCTCACTTTTAAGTGGTAGTTGAACAATGAGAATACATGGACACAGGGAGGGGAACATCACATACCAGGTCCTTTTGGTGGGTTGGGGGCCAGGGGAAGAATAACATTAGGAGAAATACCTAATACAGATGACAGGTTAATGAGTGCAGCAAAACACCATAGCACACGTATACCTATGTAACAAACCTGCACGTTCTGCATATGTATTCCAGACTTAAAGTATAATAATAATAATAATAAAGAAAATTCCATTTTATTTGAAGAGTATTTCATGGTGTTTTTCTGTTAATTTCTGTAGTTTTTTTTTTTTTTAATACAGAAACCAAAATATTAAAACTAAATTTTAAAATAAAGTGTCCTACCATAAGGAGTCCTTTGAAGACAAACATGCTCACTCTCTCCTTTGTTTCCTCTCTCACTTTAGGAAAAGTGTGATAGAAATTAATCAGAAAAATTAGCCCCACCTAACTAATACTGCTTTCCAAAAAAAAAAAAAAAAAAAGGAATTCTCTGAATGTGAATAATTTTTTTCAGCAGCCCTAGCGATAGGCACTTTTCAAATTACTTGGCTGATGCTGTTTTGGCCCAGAACTATAGCTAATCCTCACTGAGTGTTTGACAGTAGCAGAACCTAATTCTGGGTCCTGCCTTCTTCTTGTTTTCATCTACTTTCTCCTATGTAATACAGTTAAGTACTCCAATCCCCACTAATTTAATCTTTATATAATTAGCTGAGGGCTTAGAAGGAATTACTGTATTTTTATAAGCCTCCTCTCTTAACCCTTATTAACCCTTTCTTAACCCTTATGTCCCTAACATACACACACATAAATTCACGTTCACATGTTTGGAGAGCAAGTTCCCTCTGGTCTACACAAAATGATGTGCCAAACTTAATTTTTAGAAATTAAAGCCTTAGTTTAACTGACTAAACCTTAGTTTAACTGACTGAGGATTTGCTTCAAGGAAAAGTTGTAGAGCATTGGCCTTTTAAAGGCTTAAGAACAAAAATTTGATAAATTTGGAACCCAAATTGGCACAGTCTATAGCTATTTTTTTCATTTTCTGGAATCTGTCTACTCTCTTCTTTATACAGAAGAAGGCTGAACATATTTCTGCTGTCAGACAATTTTAGAGATTTCCCCCTACTATTTACAATATGGAAACAAGAATTTATTATAAGAGTTTTTCTCTTTGTTTCAAAGTCAAAAAGGAATAGCAATAATTCTGCAAAAGTTTCCACCTTTGGAATACTTTCCAGGCGGAAGAAAAGGCCACCTAACCCCCCCTTCCCCATTTACTCCACCTAAAACCCTAGCTTTCTGTATTGAACAGAAAGATGGAGACTGGTATTGGTGAGAACAAGATTGAAGAGAAAACCGTTCATGCCAGGAGTAAAAGCAACCTTTTGCAGAATTTAAAGTACTCAGTTTTAGAATGCTTGTTAAGATTGCTATTATGGCTGAGCATGAGTTTGTTTTGTTTTGTTAAAGAGGGAGATTTAAAGTTCTGATTACAGTTCTTTTGGGCTAATGTTATTGGGAAACTTTCATCTAATTAAAGCAAGAAATTGCAGACAATGCAAAGAGGATAGCCATGTCTGTGATGAGAAAATTTCTGGACCAGGGCTTGTTGCAATGATCTGTATTCTTTGCTCTGCTGAGACAGTCACAGAGAAGCAGCTCTAAGCAAGGAGTTGCTAAAGTACTTAGAGTACACCGGGAATTGTAAAACACAGTGGCACAGCCATTCATGGCAAAAGGCAACTCTCCACCTGAGAAAGGGACATGTTATTCTTAACGATTCTGTCAGGAATAAGGATCTCTTTTTTCCATAGGCATTTATTGAAATACAGCTGTGTTCACAGACTGGCATAGGGTGCAGGTTGTACTGATCCTGTGATTAGTGCTTAGAAAAATCAAGTTTTTAAAGTGCCCTGGCTTAAAGTGCCACTAAAGCGTCTTGATTAGAATCCTATAAAATTAGGCCGGGCGTGGTGCCTCACGCCTGTAATCCCAGCATTTTGGGAGGCTGAGGCAGGCAGATCATGAGGTCAAGAGATGGAGACCATCCTGGCTAACACGGTGAAACCCCGTCTCTACTAAAAATACAAAAAATTAGCCAGGCGCGATTGCGGGCGCCTGTAGTCCCACCTACTCGGGAGGCTGAGGCAGGAGAATGGCGCGAAACCAGGAGGCGGAGCTTGCAGTGAGCGGAGATCGCGCCACTGCACTCCAGCCTGGGGAACAGAGCTCCGTCCCAAAAAAAAAAAAAAAAAAAGAATCCTACAAAATTAGAAACAAGGCTGGCCGGGCGCGGTGGCTCAAGCCTGTAATCCCAGCACTTTGGGAGGCCGAGGCGGGTGGATCACGAGGTCAGGAGATCGAGACCATCCTGGCTAACATGGTGAAACCCCGTCTCTACTAAAAATACAAAAAACTAGCCGGGCGTGGTGGCGGGCGCCTGTAGTCCCAGCTACTCGGAGGCTGAGGCAGGAGAATGGCGTGAACCTGGGAGGCGGAGCTTGCAGTGAGCCGAGATCGCGCCACTGAACTCCAGCCTGGGTGACACAGCGCGAGACCCCGTCTCAAAAAAAAAAAAAAAAATTAGAAACAAGGAAAAAAGTTCACTTACCCAAAAGCAATGAAAGCACAATTACTTACTAAATCAATGGAATTATAGGAAAAATTAGTCGTTAGATAATCGTGCAAATACTTTTTTAGGTGGTGCCTCATGAAAATATTATTTTACCTTAATTCTTCTAGATCCAAACATATTTATGAAATAGCTGACTTATTTTGCTATTTTTAAAACACATTAGGAAACTTGTCTCATTTTGAAAAGGACGAGTGCTGAAATATAGGGGAAAAAAATGGTTTATTATGGTTCTAACATCTATTACCTCATGTTGCTAAAAAAAGAAAAAAAAAAAAGTCCCTTAAATGATCTGTATATGAATTTCCTCATTTCTTTTTAAATTTTTAAAACATATTTTATTTTATTTTGAAATGGAGTCTCACTCTATCACCCAGGCTGGAGTGCAGTGACCCGATTTCGACTCACTGCAACCTCTGCCTCCCAGGTTCAAGCGATTCTCCTGAGTAGCTGGGATTACAGGTGCCCGCCACCATGCCTGGCTAAGTTTTGCATTTTTAGTAGAGATGGTGTTTCACCATGCTGGCCAGGCTGGTCTCAAACTCCTGACCTCAGGTGATCCACACACCTCAGTCGCCCAAAGTGCTGGGATTACAGGTATGAGAACAGCACCCAGCCCAATTTCCTCCTTTCTAAGCTGAATAATATATTTATGAAATAATATATCCATATCCTTATTGTAAAATTTAAAAGTTAGGCACCATATATAATATTAATATATACATAGTATATTAATAACAGATATAAGAAAAATATGAGATCCGACTATGTGATACAAGACAATGACAAATAATCTGTTTTCTCAGTTTAAAAATTAATTAGTATTTATTAGAACTAACACATCCAAATGTGTGCTGTCTTCACAATAGAGACCATGGGAGGTACAATTATTTAATAGAATGCTACTGCTCAAAACATACCTGGATTTTTTGAAACTATTATCAGAAATTATGTTATAAGCCACAATAAAAAATCTATCCTATTAGCTTGTCATTAAACCTTGTTAGGCACCAAAACCAGGATTTCTAGTTTGATCACTCAACAGATTCATCAGAATTAGGTCCATGTGGCTCACAGCACTTAAAAAGTTAATCATATTCAAGGATTTTCAAACTGTTACAAACTCTAAAAGCAAATTGCTAAATAACAGTTCCAGAAATTCATTTTTTTTGTAAGGCAGTGTCAGTGAAATTATTGTATAACTTCCCAAAATTATTTAGTGAGGAATGGCACTATTTACCTAAGTTTTCATCATGTTTTTCAAAAATCATTTCCCGTGCTTAATAGTTCTGCTTCAAACATCTCAAGGTCCCTCATAGACTTTAGTTCCCATAAAGGGAGTAAAAGATTGACTGAATGTGAAGTCCATAATACCTGAGGCCATTTTATTGTGAAGTTGTGATGCTTACAAAATTCATCTTAGACTATAATACATTTTGAAATATTAATCCTATTAAATTACATTTATCAATTGCATCTATAGTTTTAAATATCAGACTTTGTCAGCTGAAACATAATGAAGTCATACCAAATATCAAGTCAACTGCAAGAAACCAAAACTCTCCTGGATCATTAAAGCAACAGTTGTCTCAGATCATTTTGTTTTGTTTGAATTATTCAATACTTATGGTGAAATAAAGACAGCCCAAATTCTTTGCTCCTTTTTTCAGTATCCCCTTCATTTGAATCTCAGCTGACCTTATGACTGCTTTGACCAATAGAATGCAGCAGAAGTAATGCTATTAATACACAAATGCAGAGGCTGAGCCTTAAGAAATCTTCAGCTTCTGCCTTCATGCTTAAGACATTTCCTCTGCCACCATACTAGTAGGAGCCCCATGAAGCAGCCATATGGAAAAGAATGAAGGTACTTTGTTGGTGCCAGCTGTGCTCCTAATCAAAGCCAGAACACATTGGTAGTCTGTAAGGGAGCCCTCTTGTATGGTCCAGCTTTCAAGAGCCTCCAGTTGACTGCAGGCCCAACTAACACCACAGAGAATGTAATATGACTCCATTACATACTAGCATGTTTCTGGGGCCGATTATTTAATCCTCTGTATTTCAGTTTCCTCATTTCTAAGATGCAGCAATAATAATACCTTCCTTACTGATTTGTTGATGATAAAAGGAAATAAAACGTCTGAGACCTCTATGTGACAGTATGTTTCATCAAATGAATAAATAAATTTGTAATTTTTAAATTGTTTTTACTTTAATAAACCTGTCAACAATCTAGTGTAAGCTGGGGAGCACCCTCATACCCAAGACCTTACTCGAGGATCTCTCTCCACTACTCATTCTTTATTTTTATTTCTAGGAAATGTCACACACAGTGCTTAAAGGGACTGACTCATACCTGTTACTTGATGAAGACACTGGCAACAATTCAATGGAAGTTTCTTAATAGACTTTTCTTCAAGGGAGCATGTTCTGATTGTCACCATCAACATCATCATTGCTGTCACCTGCTCATTTGGCATGACTTCTGTTAAGTTTTTTGTGAAAACTATTCATTCAAACTATATTTACCATATACAAGTACAGCTTCTCTCCTCCCTTGGACAGGACAAATGCCCTAGAACCTGAGGTCAAGTCATGTCCTGGGATACTACCCCACAATAAACATTACATACAATACATATGCAATAACTTGGATGTATCTCAAGGGCATAATGCTGAATGAAAAACCACTAATCTCAAAAAGTCCCTACTATATGGTTCCACTTTAATTACATTCTTTAAGTGCTAAAATTATAGAGATGAAGAACAGATCAGTCATTGACAACAGTTAGGTATGGTGGGAAAAGGTGAGTAGATGTGACTATAAAGGGATAGCACAAGGAGAGCTTCATGGTGTTGGAGTAGTTCTGTATCTTGGCTGGAACATCGGTTATGCAAATCCATGTATATGACAATATGGCATAGAACTACACACGCATATTGTATCAATGTCAGCTCGCTGGTTGTGACCTTTTTCTATGGTTATATAACATGTAATCATTGAGGGAAATGGTTAAATCATACCCAGGACCCCTCCATACTATTTTTGCAATTCCCTATTAGTCTATAATTATTTTAAAATTAAAAAAGAAAAATACTAAGTGCTTAGTAATAATGGGGAGTGATTGAAAGGTTCAAACATTTTGGAAACTGTCAGTAACTAGTAAATTTAACCTGTATCTGTTATCCACCCAAGAGATATAAATCCTCATGTTCACTGAAAGATACATACAAGAATGTTTTGAGCAGGTTCACTAACAAAAGTAAAAAATTGAGACAATCCAAATGTTTATCATCTGAAGAATAAATAAAATGCGGTAGATTCATACAGTAGAATGTGGCAAGACACATAAAAATGTCAAACTACCAATATATGCAACAACTTGATTGAATCTCACAGATACCTTGTTGAGAGAAAGAAGGCAGATATAAAAGAATTGATTCTGTGTGTAGAGAAGTCAGAAGGATGGTTAGCTCTGGGACCATGGTACTAACTGGCAGGGGGCATGAGAGGACCTTCTAGAAATCTTCTATATTTAATCAGTGTAATGGTTACACAGGGGTCACTGTATATAAAATTTATTAAGCTGTACACTTCAGACTTACATATATCACTTTATACATTTTATGCTTCAGTTAAAAAATAGGAAAAAATGCAGAATGCTGAACTTAGTGGCAATGGTGTAAATCATGATATATTAAACAAGGCAAGACTCCTAAAGCAGCTAAGCATCAGGATCTCCTTCCTTTGCCTCTGTTGTTTTGTGTGGCACTGATGATAGGAAGTAGACAAAACTGAGGAGAGATAAAAGAAGGCATTCTAACATTGGAGCTAATAAGATCTTGAGAGATTTGCGAACCAAGCTTGAACCAGAACCCTGACTGCATTCTGCAGAATGGTAGATACACTGTGTGATTCACAAAAGTACCTAATATGATACATATGGAGGTCTCTGTGTCCCTTTAACGTACCATTTGGGAGATAGGCATGGGCAAAGACTTCATAACTGAAATATCAAAAGCAATGGCAACAAAAGCCAAAATTGACAAATGGGATCTAATTAAAGAGCTCCTGTACAGCAAAAGAAACTATCATCAGACTGAACAGGCAACCTACAGAATGGGAGAAATTTTTTGCAATCTATCCATCTACAAGGAATTTAAACAAATTTACAAGAAAAAAACAACTCCATCAAAAAGTGGGCAAAGGATATGAACAGACACTTCTCAAAGGAAGACATTAATGCAGCCAACAAACAAATGAAGAAAAGCTCATCATCACTGGTCATTAGAGAAATGCAAATAAAAACCACAGTGAGATATCATCTCATGCCAGTTAGAATGGCAATGATTAAAAAGTCAGGAAACAACAGATGCTGAAGAGGATGTGGAAAAATAGGCATGCTTTTACACTGTCGATGGGAGTATAAATTAGTTCAACCATTGTGGAAGACAGCGTGGCGATTCCTCAAGGATCTAGAACCAGAAATACCATTTGACCCAGCAATCCCATTACTGGATATATACCCAAAGGATTATAAATCATTCTACTATAAAGATACATGCACACGTATGTTTATTGCAGCACTGTTCACAATAGCGAAGAGTTGGAACCAACCCAAATGCCCATCAGTGATAGACTGGACTAAGAAAATGTGGCACATATATACCATGGAATACTATACAGTCATAAAAAGAGATGAGTTCACGTCCTCTGCAGGGACATGGATGAAGCTGGAAACTATCATTTTCAGCAAACTAACACAGGAACAGAAAACCAAACACTGCATGTTCTCACTCTTAAGTGAGAAGCTGAGCAATGAGAAGTGGGAGTTGAGCAATGAGGACACATGGACACAGGGAGGGGAACATCACACACTGGGGCTGGTTGGGGGTTGGAAGGCTAGGGGAGGGATAGCATTAGGAGAAATACCTAATGTAGATGACAGGTTGATGGGTACAGCAAACCATCATTGGCACATGTATACCTATGTAACAAACCTGCACGTTCTGCACATGTATCCCAGAACTTAAAGTATAAAAACAGAAAGAAAAAAAAAAAAACAAAAAAAACCCCAGAAATCCAACAAGCCACTAGCACTAGGTGAATGACCTCATACCAGCAGCATAGTATAGATCTAGCAGATTAAAAAATAAATCTTCAGGGAAAAAATCAAGTCAAAGCAGCATTATTTCAAAGTTGTGTTAATTCCACAAAAATAATCTATATTTAATTTAAAACATTACAATGAGGTTTCTTCAAAAGGCAAAATCTTTTCTTGTCAAGAGGCTTCAACATTAACAAATTAAACAGGCTGAGTTTGAACTTCATAGCTTTACCTTATTTTTCAATTATGTTGTTATTTTTATTTGTGGTTCTTAATATGCTTCTGTCACCATCACAAAACACTGGGGAATCCTCTGGCCTTTAACATAATACCAATTAATTCACTTAGTAACCCAGAACTGCAAGTCTAATGTCACAAACTGAGGATTACAAGCCTTTTGGAGGGGAATTGTTTTTATTAAAACTATTTTGTCACCTTGCTGAAAAAAGCAACAGGATTATAACATCATGGAGGAAACAATCAATAAGCTTGCATGGAAATTATCTGCTCTTTGCTTATGTAACCACAGAAGTTTAGGACAGAATTCCGGTTGTGTTTAACGTAAACCAAACAGCATTTTTGTGACTCCAGTCTTCTCAAATTTTTCTAGGAGTCCCTAGAGGGTGTCTTTTCTGGGTACATGAAGTAGGTCTTTGAGTCTTCTTGTGATGATTACTATTTCCTCCTTTCCCTCTGGATTACTGAAGGCCTCTTGCAGAAGGGAGTGAAGCCTGGCCCACCAATGCCTGTACCGTGCTGCCAGTTTTACACCATTCCTACTTCTTTGCTATTCCACTTCTGTATTATTCTAGCCATATGTTACCTTGTGTGCCTTAATATGGTTCAATTGTACCCTTTTTTAATCTCTATGCCACAATATAGAGAATCTGAAGAAATGAGACCTATGCCTTAAAAATATCAGAAAAATTAGTTAACAAAATAGTTGGGTAGGTTTTTGTTTTTGTTTTTGTATTACTATTTCATTTTTACTCTCACTTTTGTAAAAGCTCCTCTTCCAAGGGCTCACGTTGAAATAGGTGACAGTATGGTCTCCAGATAATCCAAAAAATCACTTTCCTTTATATCTTAGTCTATTGTCCTTGAGCCAAATTTACATGTTTACTTTTCTTCCCTTAGAGTAAATTCTTCATAGAAATCTCCTGAATGCCATGGGCAAATAAAACCCAAGTGAACCAATCCCTGTGATGACCGCAACTATAAACAACACTCCCAAACACACCTCCTTGCTCAGAGGGCTCATAGACACTTTCCAAATCTCACCAAAGTGAGGGAAACTGCCAGCTCCTGATCAACCAGCTTGGCACACAATTCACGTAGAAACAGTGAAGGAAATCTGCTTTGGGCTGTTTGGCTCTTATTTCAGCATTCTATCTCAGAGTACAACATTTTCAAAGTGGGCAAAATTGGTCCCAATTGGGTACAATTTCACAAATATATTCTCTCAACACCTCCATCCTTGTGGCTTTTTGATATCATCTCCTATAGAAATGGTCACCTCCTTGTCATTTTTATTCTTTAGTACTTAATCCCTATATTTTCCCCAAGTGTCACCTACAGGGACCAGTTAACTGTCTTTGTGACTGGGCCCTGCTGGCGAAGAGCTCACTAAAATAGTGAAGAAACGTCTTAGGTTAATTGGACAATGCATCGTGAGAGAGAGAAAGGGAGTTTAATCAGTAAATTGAGTCACATTTTATTATAAAGAGTTATAAGACCATTTCTCTATCACACCATGTGTGCCAAGACTTGAAAACAAAAGTCACTGATTCGTTCTTCCCTGCAGCTTTCTGTACCCAAGGAGAGACTGAAAATGTAGCTCCTACATGCCTATTTTTTTTCTCACTCAGTTGTATAGATGTGACCAGAAACTAGTAAATACTATTTCCATTTTGTAACTAATTCCAGAGGTGGTTTCAGTTTCAATAAGAGTTTATTTAGTTCTGTTTCTTGGGAGGAAGCATTTGGCATGGAGCATCGTTTTGTGATTATATGGATCCTCTCTATCTAGCGCAAAGAAAAATCCCTGCAGGCTGCCATGTCAGCAGGCAACAAGGATGTCACAGATGTTAGTGGGTTTGTGATGTGGTATCTGTTGACATTTCAAATGTGTGCTGTCTCCTCCAGGAACTGCACCAAGGCTTTCAAAAAGTAAAATCTACTAATTCTTTTTCTCCAAGATAAATGTTTGATTTGTCCACACTTTTCAGAATACTTATGTTATTCAGACAAGCTCTTTGAAACCTCTTCATAGATTTAAGCATCCTTAGAACTGTGAAAAACTTTTAAGGTTTTCCAAATCATTTTATAGACCCAAGGAGTTTCAGTGACTGGCTTAAAGCCTCCAGGCTACTTGTGGCAAAGTTGGGACAAGTCCAGTGCACCTAATAAGCAGTCCTAAGTATAGTTGGTTTTTCTCCTATCCAACAAGAAGCATGACAGGATTAAACCTCTCTCCTCTGAGATTGCACTTTAATGCATTGAAGGCAGTGGTTGATTTTGTGAGAACAACCTGTAGAAAGTGCCTAGAGTTTAATGTGAGGAGCCTGAGATATCAACTTGTTTTGGTTAACTGCGATTCTATCCAAGTGATTTCAGCTCAGTTTTGTCCTTCATGAGAATGAGAATCAAGTTGGTGTAGTGGCTTATCTGCAGGGCTATGTGAGGTCATCATTTTGAAAATAGATTACAAAGATAAAATGGTACACTTAGCATTTTATTATTATGGTGCATTTTTATTTCTTTTCTTTGTGACAAAAATTAAAAGATTCCATTTAAAGGTATGCAACAGTGATTTATTAAAATACCAATACTGCTTTCAGATCGCTTACCCATGTAAACATTGGGTTCTTAAGAAATCCCTAAGCTCATGAAGCCAAGAGAGGAGGACTATGTCTATTGGTTTAATTATAGTATCTGCATTTTTTGTAAGGGTTAGACCTTGTCCTGTGCTTCGTGAGATACTGTGTCTCTAGTTTCACTGTTCTTTACACATCTCACTCTGGTGCTGTCTCCAAGTCTTGGTCTCACCATTTGCCAGAGATGCAAAAAACTCATAGTCAGAAGCATGTCTCAGTTTTAGGTGTGGCCCACATTTGTTAAAACCTAATAATGGAACCTTCCAATTGAATGAAAGTAGGAAAAAGACACACTATACATTTCAGTAAAGATGTGAGATCTATGACATCTAAATCAAGTTTTCCAAGAAATATTTGAAGCAAGTCCAAGTCGAACAACAAATGAATGTCGATAACTAAATTAAAAAAGGAGACACTGAGGATCCACATATCCACATGTGACCCATTCTAGCAAATTGAGAAGTGGTCTCTCAGAGCCTTAGGCACCACTTTTTAAAACTCGGATTTTCTTACCAGCAACTGAGTCATTCTGAAGTTGACCTAAGTGACCCTAAGCATTACCTCTAGGTGCCTCTTTCTTCATATCTAAGAGAAGGTTAATATCATTCAGTTTTGAAATTCATGGACTGAAACATAAAGATGATTATTTGTTTAAATGATTATGGTATTTTAGCATTTCTGATACACACCGTACGTTCAGTTTGGATTTTGCAGTGACTTCTATTCTCATTTAATATTTACTTAAATAAGATTTCTCTGGAACATAGCTAGCAGTCAAACATATTCTGAATGGATTAGAATCTGATATGAAAAGACTTTGGCTAAATAACATTGTTCAGAATTCTTGGCTATATTAGCAGTAGTTTGCATTTTAATAGGAATTTAGGAAAATTGGTCTTGGCTATACTGAAGAAACATCATAATGCTCTAAAAAGCAATAGTTTATTTAGCAGAAATATAATCTTAGATGGGGAGGGAAGACTCAGTAGTTCATATAACAATTTCAAATATCAGTCTTAGTATAAATCTGTCTTATGAAAAGTATTATTCATTCATCTTAGGCTTCAGTCTTCTCAGAGCACCCATCTCTCTTCTAATACTTGTTGACCTGTTTGGGCACTACACAGATTCATTCAGAAACCCAAGGGGCTCATCCTCCTTTTATCTTTTCTGTATTTTTAGGTTTATCAGAGGCTTGAAACCCAAATATTTCTGGGTATTTAATCCATATATATCCCTTTCGCCTTTCAAACAATCATATTTGGCATAGCAGGTTGTAAAATATGTAGTATTCAGGGGTTCCTGGGCAAAAAATGTGAATATTAATGAAGAAAGCACAATGAAAATTATGTTAAGTTTAAAAGATCTGTTATAAATACTTAAAGAATGAGAACCACTATATTAACTAATTCTTTCTGTATAACAAATCATCTCAAACTTAGTGGCTTAAAGCAACAAACATTTATAATCTCACAGTTTCTGTGGGCTAGGAATCTAGATACCTCTTAGTTGAGTCCTCTGGCTCAAGGTGTTTCACAAGGCTACAGTCAAGATGATAACTGCCTTCTTCTCATGGCTTGACTGCATAAGGAACCACTT
Source organism: Theropithecus gelada (assembly GCF_003255815.1). Lineage (NCBI taxonomy): Eukaryota > Metazoa > Chordata > Mammalia > Primates > Cercopithecidae > Theropithecus > Theropithecus gelada. The sequence goes on along the minus strand of NC_037671.1, from coordinate 85,269,551 downwards.
CCAAGTTCACTCATGTAGTTGTTGGCCGGATATAGTTCCTTGTGGGTTGTTGGACTAAAGGCTTCAGTTCTTCACTGGCTGTTGGTTAGAAATCATCCTCAATTCCTTGCCATGGGCATCTCTAACATGACACTTTTTTCATCAAAGTTTATAAGCAAGAAAAACAGAGAAAGATGATATCAAGAAAGATGGAAGTCAGTATCTTTTTAAATCTAATCTCAGAAATGACATCCTATCACTTTTGTCATCTTCTATTCATTAGAAGTAATTCCCTAGGTCCAGCCATACTCAGAGGTAAGGGGTTACACAAAGCCATGAATACCAGGAGGTGGGGATCATTGCCAGCCATTGAAGAAGTGGCCTACCACATCCCCATTGGAATCCCAGTGTAACCACCCAATGTGTTTACCTTGCCTACTGCCTGGACAAAGCTGATTTATCAAGGCATGGGAATTGCAATAGAGAAACAGCAATTTATACAAAGCCAGCTGTGTAGGAGGCTGGAGTTTTATTATAACTCAAATCGGTCTCCCCAGTAATTCAGGAATTGGAGTTTTAAAGGATAATTTAATGGGTAGGGGGCCAGTGAATTGGGAGTTCTGATTGATCAGGTTGGAGATGAAATCATAGGGAATTGAAGCTATCCTCTTACACTGAGTCAGTTCCTGGGTGGAGGCCACAGGACCAGATGAGCCAGTTTATTGATCTGGGTGGTGTCAGCTGGTCCACTGAATGCAGGGTCTGCAAAATATCTCAAGCACTGATCTTTAGGATAAGCACTGATGTTATCCCCAGGAGCATCACTGGGGAGGTTTCGAATCTTGCAATCTCCAGCTTCATGATTCCTAAATCATAATTTCTAAATCTCCTGACTATTTTGTTAATCCTACAAAGGCAGCCTAGTCCCCAGGCAGGAAGGGGATTTGTTTTGGGAAAGGGCTGTTACCGTATTTGTTTCAAAGCTGAACCATAAACTGAGTTCCTTCCTAAGGTTAGTTTAGCCTATGCCCAGAAATAAACAAGGACAGCTTAAAGATTAGAAGCAAGATGGAGTCAGTTAGGTCTGATCTTCACTGTCTCAGCTGTAATTCTGAATTATATTTTGCCTTTGCCTTTTTTGACAAATAGGTGAGGTTTCCCTCATACCTATACTCACCACAAGAGGACAGCTTCAACTCCCTATGATTTCATCTCTGACCTAATCAATCAGAATCCCAATTTATTGGCTCCCTACTCAACAAATCATCCTTAAAAACTCCACTCCCCAAATTACTGGGGAGACTGAATTGAGTAATAATAAAAAGGGCTGTTACCATCTTTGTTCAAAGCTGAACCATAAACTAAGTTCCTCCCTAAGGTAAGTTTGACCTATGCCCAGAAATGAACAAGGACAGCTTAAAGATTAGAAGCAAGAGGGAGTTAGTTAGGTCTGATCTCTTTCACTGTCTCAGTTATAAGTTTGCAATGGTGGTTTCACCAGCAGGCTCAGCTATAAAAGCTAAACCTTAAGAAAGGGTTCTGACAGCAAAGCAGACAGACATTCTAACACCTTTGCCCTTTTTGACAAATAGATGAAGTATCCTTCATACCTATAGAAAAAAAAGCCAAGTTAACTCGAAAAAATGGTAAAAATTAAACTTCCAAATTTTATAAGTTTAGGTAAGCTTCCTAGGAAAAGTCTAGTTCTAGTTTTCAGAGATGATAGATTAAAGATAATGGAGATAAAAGGGATGCTTAAAGCTGACATATTGGACAGTGTTAGCTGTTTACAATTGAAGAACCTGCAGAGTTTACTTCAGTTACCAATGCTATTTCTAGCTGAGCCATTTAATGTGGAGACAAATGGAAAAATTACCAGAGGGCATGAGGTCAGTGCATGAGGTCCCTCAGGGACCAAACCTTGGTACTGTAAGATGAAGGAACTCCTGCTTATTCTCTTGAATGACACAACAACAAATCAGAGGGTGAATAAGAGTAGCTACCCAGCAACGCTATGCTGTCTGTGCTATTAAAGACTTTTACCCCATCTAGGATATGGGAAATAAATTCTCAGACAAGCCACAATTTTGATATTAATCTTGAGTTTCATTTCAGTTGCTTCACTGGCTGGACTTTCTACCAGACTTACCAAAAAGGCACAAAAATGAGAAGTGTGTGGAACATAGATACAACCAAGGACCTGCCCTGAGAAAGTACAGTCTTTTGGGGGAGGAAGCTCTGTTTCCAGCAGACTTCAAGAAAAGGCAGAATGGTGAGAAATCCTGCATCTCAATAAATGCTGCTAACCTGATCCCTGAAGCAGGTCCACATGAAGCAGCATGGGAAACCCCTGGGAGCTCCACCTCAGAACTACGGAATTGGACTCTGAACTTCAACAAAATCCCCAGAGGATCCAATGCACAGAAAGGTCTAACAAGTGTTGCTATAATGAAATTTCAAAGAGCTTTGAGAGAACTGTGGGGAGGAAGACTAAGTTCAACTGAAGGAATTAGAGAATGTTTCATAGAAAATGTATCATTTGAGCTGAATCTCATGAGATGTGTGCTGTAGTTTGGATATGGTTTGTTTCCCTTCCCTGAGTTTCATTTGAAATTTGATCCTTAGTGTTGGAGGTGGGGCCTGGTGGAAAGTGTTTGTGTCATGGGTCTGGATCTCTCCTGAATGACTTGGTCTCACCCTCATGGTAATGAATGAGTTTTTCTTGGTTTATAGTCCCCACAGCAATTTCCTCTAGGGCTGGTTGTTTAAAAGAGCCTGACACCTTCTTTCTCTTTCTTGCTTCCTCTCTTGCCATATGATTTTCACGCACCGACCTTCTGCTGTAAGTGTAAGCTTCTTAAGACTGCCATCAGAAGCAGATGTTGGTGCTATGCATCTTGTACAGCCTGCAGAATGGTGAGCCATATACACTTCTTTTCTTTGTAAATTACCAAGTCTCATGTATTCCTTTATAATAATGCAAATGAAATGAAATGAAATGAAAAATATGTATAATGGCAACAGACATGATTTCAAAAAGAAGAAAAGATTTTCTTTGTGAGGAAAAAAAATGATAAAATCATAGACGATAGTCAAGTGCAGGAAAATGAACTGTTTGTTTTAGGAATGAAAAGTATACAGTTAAATTGAAGCCCAATTACAATGGCCTTCGAGTATTTCCTAAGGGTACCCTTTTTTTTAACTTTATTCTCAACAGGGTGACTGGAATTTTTCAAACACTGATCAGTAGCAATAAGGATAAGTATCTGCTGGCAGTGTGGAAGATGTGTTGGTTTGAGGAGAGACCAATGACCCATAAATTAGTAGCAATTAACATAGACAGACATAGATTTAGGAACTGTAGTTCAGAGATGAGGTTGTGCAACACTGAAATTCTACAGCAGTAATGGAAATAAAGGAGAAGTGAGAGAAGTGAGAGGTATTTCATAGGCGGAATCCACAGCTCTTGGTAAGTGATAGAAGATTTGTGCCTGAGTAATGGGAAGAAAGGGGATGTTATTCAGGGAGAAGGAGTCATGAAAACATGAGCAGTTTTAGAGGAACAAGAGTTTGTTCTTGGCCATGAGATAATTGATTAAAACTTGGAGACTGTGAGCCACATTGTTGCTTTTCATGCCCCTTTCCTGCACTGCTACATTTTTTTCTGTTTTTACCACTCTGAGTCTTTTTTTTTTTTTTTTTTTTTGAGACGGAGTCTTGCTCTGTCGCCCAGGCTGGAGTGCAGTGGCCGGATCTCAGCTCACTGCAAGCTCCGCCTCCCGGGTTTACGCCATTCTCCTGCCTCAGCCTCCCGAGTAGCTGGGACTACAGGTGCCCGCCACCTCGCCCGGCTAGTTTTTCGTATTTTTTAGTAGAGACGGGGTTTCTGTGTGTTAGCCAGGATGGTCGCGATCTCCTGACCTCGTGATCCACCCGTCTCGGCCTCCCAAAGTGCTAGGATTACAGGCTTGAGCCACCGCGCCCGGCTACTCTCAGTCTTTTCAGTGTCCTCTTTTGAGGATTCCAGATGCCTGAAGAAGTCAGTGCACCTCAACCCAATCCACAAAGATTTTATCTTTTTATTCTGGCTCAAGGTACAACATGGAGGAAATTCTGATGAGCAAATTACATCCTTGTAATTGCCTAGACTGCTCTGGACTTTAATTTCATATTGAACAGAGTAAAAAGGACCCCCTCTCAGTAGGGAGCCTGGAAAAATTAGTTATGTCAGATTTCAGGAAAGAATGGGAAGAGCATAAAAGAATGTTGGCTGTTACTCTAATTTAAAAGATCCACAGAATCTTCAGAGATAATTCTACAAGGAAAGAAATCAATAACTTTTTTTCAGGTAACCCAAAACTTTTTTACTGACTACAAATGATGAGGTAATCATGTTCTAATTGAAAAGAATATTTCCTTTCCTTTGTTCATGATCTCATTCTTTATGAATTACCTCATTCCTGTTATGAGCCAAATAACAACGTTTTGGTCAACAATGTACCATATATATAATGGCGTTCCTGTAAGATTATAAAGCCCTATTTTTAGTGTACTTTTTCTATGTTTAGATACACAAATACTTACCATTGTGTGACAATTGCCTGCATTATTCAGTACAGTAACATGTTGTATAAGTTTGTGGCCAAGGAACAATAGGCTATACCATACAGCCTAAGTTTATAATAGGCTATCCCTTGGGTTTATGTAAATATACTATATAGTCTATTCTGTTCCCACAATGATAAAATGACCTAACAATGCACTTCTCAGAAGCATCTTGTCATTCAGCAATGCATTAATGTTGATGCATTTACAATACATTGAGCTGGGCAAGATGGCTGACTAGACACAGCCAGGTAGAACAGCTGCCACCAAGGGACCAGTAAACTGGTGCGCTCCTAACAGATCTTCAGAGAGAAGGCTTTGAGAGTGGACAGAGGGAGAACACAGAAGTTGGTGTGAAGAGCGAGGAAGCTGGAAACCCTTCATGAGGCTACCAACACTAGGACTCATTCCTGGCCCCCCATAACTCCAGGGAAACAGGTGAGTTGAACTGGAAAGGAGCAACCCACTCTTACTGCTAGTCTCAAGAATTCTGGGCCTCTGGAATCCTGGCAGGAGGAGACTCCTTGCCCACCACAGACACTTGAGTTGGCAGGAAAAGCTGCTTAGAGAAGTGATAGGGGCAGCACTACAGAGCCCATAGGATTTGGTGTGGGACCATCTACAGTGGAGCACAGCCCCCTAGGCTTGACTTGCTTGCATAGGAGACTTTAGTCCTAGGAGAAGTGCCATATCTGAACTCTGCAGAGTGGTCTTGCCCATCAGATAGAGCTGGTCTGATCTGAGGCCCCCTTGGTCTCTGGTCTCTCCTAAGGTTGCAGTCTGGCTGTGCCTTTTTGCAGTGCAGCCTCACCTGTGGGTCCACATCATAGTTCCTGTGCTGGAAGACCACAGCTGACTAGCAGAGAGCTCCAGTAGAGAGGCCATCATGGACACACATCAGCCTGTCGGCTCCCTCCCCACTCTCCAGCTTTCCCTGAGCCCACAATCACCCCCTAACCCCAATAGTGCTTTGCTGATGTGTGCACACATGATGGATCTTGCTTTCTTTGTCCTGCCAGCACACGTATGTGCATGCATCCTGCCCTGCCAGTGATGCCAGCATGAGTGCACTCCTTACCCTTACCTCCACCTTACCACCATTACAATTGGAGCCTTGGTGGGCACAGAGCCTACCAGCCCCACCTCCACTAGCCCCCCACCCCTGCACCAACACTACTTTTGGAGTAAAACTGGGCATGGAGAACAGTGGACCCTTTCCCATCCTGAGCGGCCACCTTTGCCTTAATGCCAGCACTCCATCCCTGCACTAACAGCACCATCAGCATGATTGCATGCACAGTCGCCAGCAGGGACCCCCACACACCCCCCCAGAGTGGAAGAGTGCTGCCTCCACCACTGCTGCAACATTCATATCCTTGCACATCATCAGAGTTCTTGGGTGACCAGGTGTATTGTCAATGAGCAGCAATAATTTGAAAGGAATCATTTTTCTGAGCAGAGGGTCTCAACAGTGGGCTTAAAATATCCAAGAACCATGCTGTAAATAAAATTGTTATCATTCAGGCTTGGTTCTTTCATTTACAGAGCCAGACAGAAAAGAGTTAGCATAATTCTTAAGGGCGCTAGGAGTTTTGGAATGGTAAATGAGCATTGGCTTCAACTTAGAGTTACCACTGGATTAACCTCTAAAAAAGTCTGACTGTCCTCTGAAGTTTTGAAGCTAGGCATTGATTTCTCCTCTCTACCTATGAAAGTCCTAGATGACATCTTCTTCCAAAATAGGGGTGTTTCATCTCCACTGAAAATCTGTTATTTAGTGTAGCTATCTTCATCAATTATCCTAGCTACATCTTCTGGACCCTTGTTGCAACATCCACATCAGTACTTGTTGCATCACCTCGCACTTGCACACACCAGGCAAGCAATCAGTTTTGAAGTGGACACCAGCTTGGGTTCCTCTGATTCAATTTTCATACTGTCTATCTGGAGACAGCATCAGGTACTACAGATTGGGGGCTCAGCTCCACAAAACTGCCCAACTTCATAGGCTCTCAAGTCCTGGCCTCTGGAACTTCTGACCAATTATCTGCAGTTGGTGTTCACGTAATTTCCTCTTTGGGTTCAATTAATTTGCTAGAGTGACTCACAGAACTCAGGAAAGTACTTACATTTACTGGTTTATTATAAAGGTTATTACAAAGGATATGGGTGAAGAGATGCACAGGATCAGGTATGGGGGAAGGAGTGCAAAGTTTCCATACTCACCCCAGGCATACCACCCTCCATTAACCTCCATGTGTTTGGCATTTCAAGAGCTCTCGGAACTGTTCTCTTGGGTTTCTATGAAGGCCTTGTTACACAGGTGTGATCGACTAAACCATTGGCCATTGGCGATTGGCCATCAAATTAATTAACTTCAGCCTCTCTCCTCTCCTGGGAAGTCAGGGGCAGGGCTGAAAGTTAGCAAACTTCTAATCATGCCTTCATTTTTCCAGTTATCAGCGCTTATTTTAAAGCTACCTAGGGACTGCCAACCATCAGCCAATCAATAGCACACAAAAAGATAACACTTTGGGGATTCTAAGGATTTCTGGTATTGTATGCCAGAAACAAGTCAAAGACCAAATATATATTTTACCGTATCACAGGTCCCATCTCCAAATACCATCACATTGGGATAGGGCTTCAACATATGAATTTTTGGGGAAACAAAAATTCCATAACAAATAATACTTGATAGCAACCACAAAACCTTAATGGCATACAGCAATAAACATTTATTTTTGCCTTACGATTCTACAATCAGGTGATGTAGCTAGCTTGGCTAGATTTTCCCTGGGTCTCAGCAGGATTTACTCATGTGTCTGGCAGTTGGCTTGTTCTCTGCTGGGACAATAGGACCATGGGCCATTTGTTTTTTATTTTATTTTAGGATATATTTGGATTATTATCCTAATGATGGCACAGAAGCAGGAGCAAGAAAACTCAGCAACATAAGTGTTTTATAAGGCTGTATTTACATTATTTATTGCTAAAATCCCTTTGGTGAAAACAAACTCACATGGCTGATTCCAGATTCAAAGTGAGAGGATGATACAAAATTATATGAGGATGAATGTCGATACAAAGACAGATGAAGAATTAGAGCCATTAATGTGACAATATATCACATACAGAAATATGTGCACACATGCCCTAAGAAACATGTGTGAAAACATATCTAACATTATGATTTGTGTAATGATTTCTTACCTCCCAAAAGTCCTTCAACAGAATAGATTGTAAAATAGTCATGAAAATGAATAAATAGAGCTGTATATATACACATACAAAATAGTATGCATGAATCCTCTAAGCATAATTTACTTACATAAATTCAAAACCATGCAAAACTAATCAATAATGCTTGGGAATACAAAGAATAAAACCATATTTTAAAGCAAGAAAATTATTAATAAAAATTACTACTTTTAATCAATTATTAACAAAAATAAAAACCATGCACATGACTGTATCTCCCAGTGTAGTTTGGGGGAGGGTGGTATAGTAATTTCTGAGAGGGACTGCAAAGTAGATTTCCATGGTGCAATCTTCTACTTCTTTAGAAGGGTTATGCTGCTTACATGGATGGTCGCACTGTAATAATTTATTGACCTGTATATTTAGCAATTTTCCAGGTGTTATGTTTCATAATAAAAAGTACTAAAGGAAAAAAAAGAAGGGCATGCACTTCCTTTATGGATTTTTTTTCTTCTGGATATTATACAAAATCAGCTACCTGAACAGAATAAAAAAACCTACCAGGTCAATTTTCATCGATATCAGAAAATAAATGTAATTGTCAGTCTCTAAAACTGCAGAGGAGCTTCTAAAAGAAGTAAAAAATGGCTAAAAAGTTGCACAAGTTGCCTGCTGGGAGTTAGAAGAGGTGGGAAAGGAAATGCTGATTTCATTTTAACCTCACAGAGTGAATTGACTTTTGAAACTATGTGTATGTATAACTTTAATTTTAAAAATTGTAAAAGTTTATAAACTCAGTGAAAGTGTTTTAATAAGTATAGTTGTAATGGTATTGGAAAAGACCAACATAGTGGTTCAGCTAAACCTGTCACTGTTTTTTCCTGTGTGTGGGTGTCTCTAAGGGAGAATGAAAGTATACCTCTCCATGTCACTTTCTGTTATTTCCTTCTAGAATATTCTTGAGGTTTCATGAATGACTTCATATTGTTCATAAACAATTCTTATTTTTGGTGATTGTCTAAATCAAATGGAAAAAGAAGGACTGTTATTACAATAAGAATCTAGCAATTCCAGGGGCATTCCAAGATGGCCAAATAGGAATAGCTCTGGTCTGCAGCATCCAGCGTGATCAACGCAAAAGACGGTTGATTTCTGCATTTCCAACTGATGTACCTGGTTCATCTCACTGGGACTGGTTGGATAGTGGGTGCAGCCCACGAAGGGCGAGCCGAAGCAGAGCAGTGCATTGCCTCACCCGGGAAATGCAAGGAGTCGGGGGATTTCCCTTTCCTAGCCAAGGGAAGCCATGGCAGACCACCTGGAAAAATGGGACACTCTGGCCCAAATACTGTGCTTTTCCCAAGTTCTTAGCAACCTGCAGACAAGGTGATTCTCTCTTATGCCTGGCTCAGTGGCTCCCACACCCACGGAGCCTCACTCACTGCTAGCACAGCAGCCTGAGATTGATCTGCGAGATGGCAGCATGGCTGGGGGAGGGGTGTCCGCCATTGCTGAGGCTTCAGTAGGTAAACAAAGCCACCGGGAAGCTCAAACTGGGCAGAGCCCACCATGGCTCAACAAGCCCTACTGCCTCTAGACTCCACCTCTGTGGGCAGGGCATAGCTGAACAAAAGGCAGCAGACAACTTCTGCAGACTTAAACATCCCTGTCTAACAGCTCTGAAGAGAGCAACAATTCTCCCAGCATGGTGTTTGAGCTCTGAGAATGGACAGACTGCCTCCTCAAGTGGGTCCCTGACCCCCATGTAGCCTAACTGGGAGACACCTCCCAGTAGGGGCTGACAGACACCTCATATAGGCAGCTGCCCTTCTGGGACAAAGGTTCCAGAGAAATTGCTGTTCTGCAATATTTGCTGTTCTGCAGCCTCTGCTGGTGATACCCAGGCAAACAGGGTCTGGGTATCACCCAAAGATGGGGAGAAACCAGAGCAGAAAAGCTGAAAATTCTAAAAATAAGAGCACCTCTTCTCCTCCAAAGGATCATAGCTCCTCAATAGCAATGGAACAAAGCTGGATGGAGAATGACCTCAACAAGTTGACAGAAGTAGGCTTCAGAAGGTCGGTAATAACAAACTTCTCCAAGCTAAATGAGGATGTTCGAACCCATTGCAAGGAACCTAAACACCTTGAAAAAATATCAGATGAATGGCTAGCTAGAATAAACTGTGTAGAGAAGACCTTAAATAACCTGATGGAGCTGAAAATCATGGCACCAGAACTTCGTGATGCATGCACAGGCTTCCATAGCCGATTTGATCAAGTGGAAGAAAGGGTGTCAGTGATGGAATATCAAATTAATGAAATAAAGCCAGAAGAGAAGTTTAGAGAAAAAAGAGTAAAAAGAAATGAACAAAGCCTCCAAGAAATATGGGACTATGTGAAAAGACCTAATCTGCGTTTGATTGGTGTACCTGAAAGGGATGGGGAGAATGGAACCAAGCTGGAAAACACTCTTCAGGATATTATCCAGGAGAACTTCCCCACCCTAGCAAGGCAGGCCAACATTCAAATTCAGGAAATACAGAGAACACCACAAAGAGACTGTTTGAGAAGAGCAACCTCAAGACACATAATTGTCAGATTCACCAAGGTCAAAATGAAGGAAAAAATGTTAAGCGCAGCCAGAGAGAAAGGTCAAGTTATCCACAAAGGAAAGTCCATCAGACTAACAGTGGATCTCTCAGCAGAAACTCTAGAGGCCAGAAGAGAGTGGGGGCCAATATTCAACATTCTTAAAGAAAAGAATTTTCAACCCAGAATTTCATATCCAGCCAAACTAAGTTTCATAAGTGAAGGAGAAATAAAATCGTTTACAGACAAGCAAATGCTGAGAGATATTGTCACCACCAGGCCTGCCTTACAAAGAGCTCCTGAAGGAAGCACTAAACCTGGAAAGAAACAACTGGTACTAACCACTGCAAAAATATGCCAAATTGTAAAGACCACTGATGCTGTGAAGAAACTGCATCAATTAATGGGCAAAGTAACCAGTGAACATCATGATGACAGGAAAAAATTCACACATAACAATATTAACCTTAAATGTAAATGGGCTAAATACCCCAATTAAAGGACACGGACTGGCAAATTGGATAAAAAGTTAAGACCCATCAATGTGCTGTATTCAGGAGACCCATTTCACATGCAAAGATGCACACAGGCTCAAAATAAAGAGATAGAGGAAGATCTACCAAGCAAATGGAAAGCAAAAAAGAAGCAGGGGTTGCAATCTTAGTCTCTGATAAAACAAACTTTAAACCAACAAAGATCAAAAGAGACAAAGAAGGCCATTACATAATGTTAAAGGGATCAATTCAACAAGAAGAGCTAACTATCCTAAATATATAGGCACCCAATATAGGAGCACCCAGATTCATAAAGCAAGTCCTTAGGGACCTACTAAGAGACTTAGACTCCCACACAATAATAATGGGAGACTTTAACACCCCACTGTCAACATTAGACAGATCAATGAGACAGAAAGTTAACAAGGATATCCAGGACCTGAACTAAGCTCTGCAACAAGCAGGCCTAATAGACACTTACAGAAGTCTTCACTTAAATCAACAGAATATACATTCTTCTCAGCACCACATCACACTTATTCTAAAACTGACCACATTATTGGAAGTAAAACACTCCTCAGCAAATGTAAAAGTATAGAAATGACAACAAACTGTCAGACCACAGTGCAATCAAATTAGAACTCAGGATTAATAAACTCACTCAAAACTGCACAACTACATGGAAACTGAACAACTTGCTCCTGAATGACTGCTGCGTAAGTAACAAAATTAAGGCAGAAATAAAGATGTTCTTTGAAACTAATGAGAACAAAGACACCTGGGACACATTTAAAGCAGTGTGTAGAGGGAAACTTATAGCACTAAATTCCCACAAGAGAAACTAGGAAAGATCTAAAATTGAAACCCTAACCTCACAATTAAAAGAACTAAAGAATCAAGAGCAAAAAAATTCAACACCTAGCAAAAGGCAAGAAATAACTAACATCAGAGCAAAACTGAAAGAGATAGAAACACAAAAAAAAAACCTTCAAAAATCAATGAATGTAGGATCTGGTTTTTTGAAAAGATCAACAAAATTGATAGACCACTAGCAAGATTAATAAAGAAGAAAAGAGAGAAGAATCAAATAGAAACAATAAAAAATGATAAAGGGGATCTCATCACTGATCCCGCAGAAATACAAACTACCATTAAAGAATACTATAAACACCTATATGCAAATAAACTAGAAATTGTAGAAGAAATGGATAAATTCCTGGATATATACACCCTCCCAAGACTAAACCAGGAAGAAGTTGAATCTCTGAGTAAATCAATAACAGACTCTGAAATTGAGGCAATAATTAATAGCCTACCAACCAAAAGATCTCCAGGACCAGACAGATTCACAGCCGAATTCCACCAAAGGTACAAAGAGGAGCTGGTTCCATTCCTTCTGAAACTATTCCAATCAATAGAAAAAGAGGGAATCCTCCCTAACTCATTTTATGAGGCCAACATCATCCTGATACCAAAGCCTGGCAGAGACACAACAAAAAAAGAAAAATTTAGGCCAATATCCCTGATGAACAGCTATGTGAAATTCTCAATAAAATACTGGCAAACCAAATCCAGCAGCACATCAAAAAGCTTATCCATCATCATCAAGTTGGCTTCATCCCTGGGATGCAAGACTGGTTCAACATAACACAAATCAGTAAACGTAATCCATCACATAAACAGAACCAATGACAAAAACCACATGATTATCTCAAAGATGTAGAAAAGGGCTTCAACAAAATTCAACAGCCCTTCATGCTAAAAACTCTCAATAAACTAGGTATTGATGGAACATATCTCAAAATAATAAGAGCTATTTATGACAACCCCACAGCCAATATCATACTGAATGGGCAAAAACTGGAAGCATTCTCTATGAAAACCAGCACAAGACAGGGATGCCCTCTCTCACCACTTCTATTAAACATAGTGTTGGAAGTTCTGGTCAGGGCAATCAGGCAAGAGAAAGAAATAAAGTGTATTTAATTAGGAAATGAGGAAGTCATATTGTCCCTGTTTGTAGATGACAACTGTATATTTAGAAAACCACATCATCTCAGCCCAAATTCTCCTTAAGCTGATAAGCAACTTCAGCAAAGTCTCAGGATACAAAATCAGTGTGCAAAAATCACAAGCATTCCTATACACCATTAACAAACAAACCGAGAGTCAAATAATGAGTGAACTCCCATTCACAATTGCTACAAAGAGAATAAAATACCTAGAAATACAACTTACAAGGGATGTGAAGGACCTCTTCAAGGAGAACTACAAACCACTGCTCAAGGAAATAAAGGAAGACACAAACAAATGGAAGAACATTCCATGCTCATGGATAAGAAGAATGAATATCATGAAAATGGCCATACTGCCCAGTTATTTATTGATTCAAAGCCATCCCCATTAAGCTACCAATGACTTTCTTCACAGAATTGGAAAAAACTACTTTAAAGTTCATATGGAACCAAAAGGGAGCCTGCATTGCCAAGACAATCCTAAGCAAAAAGAACAAAACTGGAGGTATCATGCTACCTGACTTCAAACTATACTACAAGGTTACAGTAACCAAAACAGCATGGTACTGGTACCAAAACAGATACATAGACCAATGGAACAGAACAGAGGCCTCAGAAATAACACCACACATCTACAACCATCTGATCCTTGACAAGTCTGACAAAAACAAGAAATGAGGAAAGGATTCCCTATTTAATAAATGGTGCTGGGAAAACTGGCTAGCCATATGTAGAAAGCTGAAACTGGATCCCTTCCTTACACCTTATACAAAAATTAATTCAAGATGGATTAAAGATGTAAATGTTAGACCTAAAACCATAAAAACTCTAGAAGAAAACCTAGGCAATACCATTCAGGACATAGGCATGGGCAAGGACTTCATGACTAAAACACCAAAAGCAATGGCAACAAAAGGCAAAATTGACAAATGGGATCTAATTAAATTGAAGAGCTTCTGCACAGCAAAAGAAACTACCATCAGAGTGAACAGGCAACCTGTGAATGGGAGAAAATTTTTGTAATCTATCCATCTGACAAAGGGCTAATATCCAGAATCTACAAAAAACTCAAACAAATTTACAAGAAAAAAAACAAACAACCCCGTCAAAAAGTGGGCAAAGGATAGGAAAAGACACTTCTCAAAAGAAGACATCTATGCAGCCAACAGACACATGAAAAAATGTTCATCATCACTGGTCATCAGAGAAATGTAAATCAAAACCACAATGAGATACCATCTCACACCAATTAGAATGGCAATCATTAAAAAGTCAGGAAACAACAGATGCTGGAGAGGATGTGGAGAAATAGGAACACTTTTACACTGTTGGTGGGAGTGTAAATTAGTTCAACCATTGTGGAAGATAGTGTGGCGATTCCTCAAGTATCTAGAACCAGAAATACCATTTGACCCAGCAATCCCATTACTGGGTATAAGCCCAAAGGATTATAAATCATGCTGCTACAAAGACACATGCACACGTATGTTTATTGTGGCACTATTCACAATAGCAAAGGCAAGGAACCAACCCAAATGCACATCAATGATAGACTGGATTAAGAAAATGTGGCACATATACACCACAGAATACTATGCAGCCATAAAAAAGGATGAGTTCATGTCCTTTGCAGGGACATGAATGAAGCTGGAAATCAGCATTCTCAGCAAACTATCCCAAGGAAAGAATACCAACCACCACATGTTCTCACTCATAGGTGGGAATTGAACAGTGAGATCACTTGGACACCAGGTGGGGAACATCACACACTGGGACCTGTTGGGGGGTGGGGGGCTGGGGGAGGGATAGCATTAGGAGAAATACTTAATGTAAATGATGAGTTGATGGGTGCAGCAAACCAACATGTCACATGTATACCTATGTATTGAACCTGCACATTGTGCACATGTAACCTAGAACTTAAAGTATAATAATAATAAAAAAGAAAGTAATGGTTCATAATTTTTTAAAAAAAGAATCTGCCAATTCCAAGAAAAGTAGATATCAAATTTAAGAAATAATGATATGTTCTCAATCATGCAACTGCATCCAGTCGTTACAAGGCCAGACACACCACAGACTGCACTGGCTGACTACTAATAGGTTTCTAACTCTCACCTCCTCCAGATGCATAGAGGGCTGTGCAACTCTCCAGTAAGAACTTCGGTAGAAGAGAACTTACATGCTAAAAACAGTGAAATAGTGTTTTATTCTATCTGACCAAGCCCTCAGAGGAAGAAGGAACTATGAGAGGAATTGTGCCTGAATGAGTTAGGGGAAGTGGGGTGCAGGCCTCTGTAATGCACCTTTTGTCCAAAGACAAGAATACTTTGCAGAAGTGTAAAGTCCAGTAGAACCTGCATGGCTGATTCCTCATTGGCTTTGCTTCCTGATGGAGGGAGGAGGGACAGAGAGAGAGAGAGAGAGAGAGAGAGAGAGAGAGACCGACTGACCCAGGAACTCTTTCTCAGGTTCATTGTCTTGCATTCTTGCAGCCTGCCAAAAATACAAAGGCTTTTGTTCACAGTAAGAATACTAACAATTCCCATTACTCAAAATATGGTTTCAAATGGGAAAAAAGTTTTTTTTCTATATTCCCTTTTAGCCTTTAGGCTTTCCCAGATACATTTAGCTGGTGACAAATATGTAGGCACGTAACATTGGAAGAGCAACAAGTATGCCGGCAGTTGATTATTTTGCTCAAAATCTAAAATTTAGATAACATTTCCACACAATTAAACTATTGAAGTGAAGCAGACTGGGGAAGTAAAAAGGACTCTGCCAAGAACAGTTGAATATTGTTCACGAAGGATTCTGTTGCTACATGGAACAACTTTTCTTGTAATTGCTATTACCAGAAGACATTAGTCATTTTCTTTCAGAACAAAAACAGTGAAGCAAACAAGACAAAATGCATTTTATAGTCATATATGGAACTCATTCCAAAATAGATATAAATTTACTAAAGACAACATAATTAAGTCCATGCTGATTACCATGTTTAAATTTAAAAAGAGAATATACAAAATAAGTGCAAAAAATATGTAATCACCTTAGTTGTGCTATATTGTACATCTAGCTAAATCAAAATAATAAACTGTTTACCATACAGTGAAAGCTATTTCAAATGGGGTGAACTTTAGATTATGCTGCTATGAGAACATGAAATGTCTGCCTAGAAAAAAACATCAGCTTTTATCAAATGATATAAATGACTCATTTCATGCTTCACTGCTCATTGAAAATCACATCCACCAACCTCTTTCCTTCAGTCTCTAACTTTCAGAGTATCCACAGACACTGAAATGTATTGTCTTGCTCTTGAAACTAACTTTCTGGGACACAATGCTGACTTATCTACAGGTTTGTTGACCACCTGGTGTTTCATGTTAGTCCCACACTAGGGATGGGAACAGTGTCTTGGCTGTCACTCTCAGCTCCTGTTGTCTTTACTGTTGTGAAATTACCCGACTAATGCATTATTCACAAACTATCCACCACTTTAAGAATTTATGATATTTTGCCATTCTTAGAAACACCAGACTCTTTCCATGAATACAAGTGCCTTTTCATGATTTCTTGACTCATTTTGATCTCCCTCCTAGTCAACAACCTCTAAAAAAAATCTTGAACTGAATTTGTGTAATTTCTGCAGAGTTGTGGTTCTCAGCCAGATATAATTTTGCCCCCAAGGGGAATTTATTTGGTGAAATATAGAGACATCTTGATGTCTTTAGAGGAGAAGGAGGAAGAGCTACTGGCATCTAGTAGATGGACCCCAGGGATGCTGCTAATGCACAGGATATACAATGCACAGAACGGCTCTCTCAAGAAAGAATTATTAGGCTCAAAATATTCATAGTGCCAAGGTTAAGAACATGGTGGGGGTGGGGGAAGCAATAATGTTTCTGTTCAAAGTGATCAAAATAAGACAAGTTATTCATCCAACATGCAGCCAAGACTCACCACAAAAGCCACTGGGAGCAAGATACTCCTGGAAATTACAATGGTGCAAAAGTTTTCTATGTATCTATTAGAAATGAGAAATGATGAACAAGTAAGTAGACATACTTCCATGGAGAGAAATGGAAATAATGCGATGAGATGAAAATCAGTTGTGATATATAAGACTGCAAAGAAGCAAAGTGACAATAGCAAAATTAAACATTTACATTGAAAGTAAAAGATTTGGCAGGATGAATCAAAGCAAAATCTTGGCTAATGAAGTCAAACGAGATGCTTCTCAAGAATATGGAGGAAAAGGACAAAGATATTTAAATAATGACAGGGATGAAAAAAATAAAAGTCAGAGAACATAAATCTCACATGAGAATTACAGGCACATTGAAAGAAAAAGTCATTACAGTTGGAACCAAGTAATATGTAATGACATGAGTTCAGAATAGCAGACAAAATAATGAAAAGAGACTCCTATCAGGACATCTCCTATAATACTGTTGAATCATAAGGGTATAGGAGAAAAATCCTACAAACTATATACAAAAAATAGCATTTCCTCTCTGTTGCTGCATATCTGAAAACTGTGAAGCACACTTACTGAATTTTGAATAAAAAAATGTCTTTGCCTTTGATGAAATAATTTGAATCCCAACTAATTTATTATTCACATGTATAAAGAAAACAGAAAGTCATTCTCATATTTGCAAGGTCAAAGAATAGAAACCACTCATATGTCTTTATGTCTTTATTTTTTAAAAGTGACTTGAAGTTACTGTCCAGCTAGCTAAGATAGGAATAAAAAATAAGAACTCATTACAGATATTGTTTTTAATAAGACTATTTAATTCTAAACTATTTATGTAATGATGGTAACAAAAACTAAATTCAAATGTTAAAATAATCTCTGAAAGAGAAGATATATAAGATAAAAACAGTAATTTTTACATGATGACTTTGAAGAAAAAACTTCAAGATATTAAAAGAAGTTGGAACAATGAGGGTAATGAGAAGTTGGGATAAGTAAAAGCACACTAAATTCCTTATCTTTCAAGGCAAGAAAGAATTTGAATATATATCCTTCATTTCTACAATACTAAAGATGTAGAATAAACACATTTTCTAAAGATTTCCAAGGTAATTAGTGGTAGAATTAAAAGTGGATAACATTTTAAATCTCCAAACATGATTTTAATAGCAAAAAAACAAAACAAAAGTTAGAATTTAAAACATATATATAAAAACTTAACTTTTACAGTTCTTAAAAATAAATTTAATTTCTTCAACAAAGATTAAGAATGTACTGAGCAAAAAAAGTAATACTCTACATAAATTACTTAAAGGAGACACTGTAAAATTAAAGATATTTATAAATACCAGCTTGAACTGATAAAATGAATTGATGTTTTAAAGAGATATAAATATTAGATAAATTATAAAAATTAATATTAGAGTTGAGAAAGGAACCCTCATAATTTTGTAAAATATTTCTGGAAATACCAGCCTGCATTAGGAGCTTGATATGGGTTCCAGCTAAATTGAATTCCTGAGAAATATCCTAAAAATATGACCTGGAATGTAGACACATGGAAATATCTAATTAGTTTTATTATAACATTTGAATTATAAAAACTTCAGACATTTCTTAATGTTCAGTTATTAAAAGGGGATAATTCAAATGAACCATCATTGTCTATATAACAAAATATTATTCAACCATTCAAATTATGATTGTTAAAATTATTTAATAGTACAGGTGCAAAATATATAATTATAATTAAAAATTGAAGATAAAATTGTAATGTGATGTTACTTTAAAACAATGCATATAGATATACTTAAATTTTGGGAACTTCACCAAGATGCTGTGTTTACTCAAAACAAAATAATGTTTACTCAATTTTTAGTCACCAAGGATTAAATCTATACTATGTTTTATTATTACTATACTATTAAATCTATATCGAGTATTAGCTAAGTAAGAATGAGTACTATTGATGCCAGGAGACTGTGTTTCTGGACTAGTATTTGTACCTTTTAGTTTTTTACAACCGTAAGTTACCAGAAAGCAGAGCATGAGTTCAGTTATTTTTAATGGCAATGAAGTTTTCTGGCTGAAGTGTGTTCATCTGGTCATTACATCTGCCCAAACATTGAAGACCTTTTGCTAAAGCCTAAAATGATAAAAATGGTGTCCTTTCCAACTCCTGAGGCCACCAACAGAACCTACTGAAATTCTACCACATGGATTATAAATTTCAAATTATCTTTTCTTAAAAACGTTATTTTACATGGATCTTTCACAACTACTGTTGCAAGAATTGAAGAGGAACATAGAGCAAGCTATATAGACATATAGTGGCTAAACTATGTTCAATCTTGAAAATAATTAGCATAAATATATAATATACATTTTTCTTTTTATACAATTGCTCTTCAATAACTTTAGAGAGTTACTGCCAGCAAAGCAAGCTTTTATTTTAAACCTTCCTGTTGGACTTCTTTTTCTAGCATGTTGAAGTCTACCCAAATAAAAGACTCCAGTGTCTACATAAGTAGGTGGTAAAATGAACAGCATGGTGTTGAATAATGAAGTGAAACACCTGAATCCATTCGGGTCATAATTTTGCTTCTATCTCTTGCTGGTTGTGTGGCTTTAAGTGAGTTAGTTAGCCCTCTGTAAAATGAGGATAACAATATTGACATCAAGATTGCTGGGAGAACTAACTGGGATAATGTTAAAATATCTGTCACCTGAAAGTTACATGAAGTACACAAGCTACCATTACAACGTTAAGGGGAACAAAGAATATGCTTTTTAAAAACAGACACTTAAAAGACTTGGGAAGAATCTCGAACTGTAGAGAATATTATTTCTTTAAATCTAAATTAAAAGGTAAGAAGCAATGNACTAGTTTACAATCCCACCAACAGTGTAAAAGTGTTCCTATTTCTCCACATCCTCTCCAGCACCTGTTGTTTCCTGACTTTTTAATGATCGCCATTCTAACTGGTGTGAGATGGTATCTCATTGTGGTTTTGATTTGCATTTCTCTGATGGCCAGTGATGATGAGCATTTTTTCATATGTCTGTTGGCTGTATGAATGTCTTCTTTGGAGAAATGTCTGTTCATATCCTTTGCCCACTTTTTGATGGGGTTGTTTGTCTTTTTCTTGTAAATTTGTTTGAGTTCTTTGTAGATTCTGGATATTAGCCCTTTGTCAGATGAGTAGATTGCAAAAATTTTCTCCCATTCTGTAGGTTGCCTGTTCACTCTGCTGGTAGTTTCTTTTGCTGTGCAGAAGCTCTTTAGTTTAATTAGATCCCATTTGTCAATTTTAGCTTTTGCTGCCGTTGCTTTTGGTGTTTTAGACATGAAGTCTTTGCCCATGCCTATGTCCTGAATGGTACTACCTAGGTTTTCCTCTAGGATTTTTATGGTATTAGGTCTAACATTTAAGTCTCTAATCCATCTTGAATTAATTTTCGTATAAGGAGTAAGGAAAGGATCCAGTTTCAGCTTTCTACTTATAGCTAGCCAATTTTCCCAGCACCATTTATTAAATAGGGAATCCTTTCCCCATTTCTTGTTTTTCTCAGGTTTGTCAAAGATCAGATGGCTGTAGATGTGTGGTATTATTTCTGAGGACTCTGTTCTGTTCCATTGGTCTATATCTCTGTTTTGGTACCAGTACCATGCTGTTTTGGTTACTGTAGCCTTGTAGTATAGTTTGAAGTCAGGTAGCGTGATGCCTCCAGCTTTGTTCTTTTGACTTAGGATTGTCTTGGAGATGCGGGCTCTTTTTTGGTTCCATATGAACTTTAAAGCAGTTTTTTCCAATTCTGTGAAGAAAGTCATTGGTAGCTTGATGGGGATGGCATTGAATCTATAAATTACCTTGGGCAGTATGGCCATTTTCACGATATTGATTCTTCCTATCCATGAGCATGGTATGTTCTTCCATTTGTTTATGTCCTCTTCTATTTCACTGAGCAGTGGTTTGTAGTTCTCCTTGAAGAGGTCCTTTACATCCCTTGTAAGTTGGATTCCTAGGTATTTGATTCTCTTTGAAGCAATTGTGAATGGAAGTTCATTCATGATTTGGCTCTCTTTGGTCTGTTATTGGTGTATAAGAATGCTTGTGATTTTTGCACATTAATTTTGTATCCTGAGACTTTGCTGAAGTTGCTTATCAGCTTAAGGAGATTTTGGGCTGAGACAATGGGGTTTTCTAAATATACAATCATGTCATCTGCAAAGAGGGACAATTTGACTTCTTCTTTTCCTAACTGAATACCCTTGATTTCTTTCTCTTGCCTGATTGCCCTAGCCAGAACTTCCAACACTATGTTGAATAGGAGTGGTGAGAGAGGGCATCCCTGTCTTGTGCCAGTTTTCAAAGGGAATTTTTCCAGTTTTTGCCCATTCAGTATGATATTGGCTGTGGGTTTGTCATAAATAGCTCTTATTATTTTGAGGTACGTTCCATCAATACCGAATTTATTGAGCGTTTTTAGCATGAAGGGCTGTTGAATTTTGTCAAAAGCCTTTTCTGCATCTATTGAGATAATCATGTGGTTCTTGTCTTTGGTTCTGTTTATATGCTGGATTATGTTTATTGATTTGCGAATGTTGAACCAGCCTTGCATCCCAGGGATGAAGCCCACTTGATCATGGTGGATAAGCTTTTTGATGTGTTGTTGAATCCGGTTTGCCAGTATTTTATTGAGGATTTTTGCATCGATGTTCATCAGGGATATTGGTCTAAAATTCTCTTTTTTTTGTTGTGTCTCTGCCAGGCTTTGGTATCAGGATGATGTTGGCCTCATAAAATGAGTTAGGGAGGATTCCCTCTTTTTCTATTGATTGGAATAGTTTCAGAAGGAATGGTACCAACTCCTCCTTATACCTCTGGTAGAATTCAGCTGTGAATCCATCTGGTCCTGGACTTTTTTTGGTTGGTAGGCTATTAATTATTGCCTCAATTTCAGAGCCTACTATTGGTCTATTCAGGGATTCAACTTCTTCCTGGTTTAGTCTTGGAAGAGTGTAAGTGTCCAGGAAATTATCCATTTCTTCTAGATTTTCCAGTTTATTTGCGTAGAGGTGTTTATAGTATTCTCTGATGGTAGTTTGTATTTCTGTGGGGTCGGTGGTGATATCCCCTTTTTCATTTTTAATTGCGTCGATTTGATTCTTCTCTCTTTTCTTCTTTATTTGTCTTGCTAGTGGTCTGTCAATTTTGTTGATCTTTTCAAAAAACCAACTCCTGGATTCATTGATTTTTTGGAGGGTTTTTTGTGTCTCTATCTCCTTCAGTTCTGCTCTGATCTTAGTTATTTCTTGCCTTCTGCTAGGTTTGGAATGTGTTTGCTCTTGCTTCTCTAGTTCTTTTAATTGCGATGTTAGAGTGTCAATTTTTGATCTTTCCTGCTTTCTCTTGTGGGCATTTAGTGCTATAAATTTCCCTTTACACACTGCTTTAAATGTGTCCCAGAGATTCTGGTATGTTGTATCTTTGTTCTCATTGGTTTCAAAGAACATCTTTATTTCTGCCTTCATTTTGTTATGTACCCAGTAGTCATTCAGGAGCAGATTGTTCAGTTTCCATGTAGTTGAGCGGTTTTGATTGAGTTTCTTAGTCCTGAGTTCTAGTTTGATTGCACTGTGGTCTGAGAGACAGTTTGTTATAATTTCTGTTCTTGTACATTTGCTGAGGAGTGCTTTACTTCCAATTATATGGTCAATTTTGGAGTAAGTACGATGTGGTGCTGAGAAGAATGTATATTCTGTTGATTTGGGGTGGAGAGTTCTATAGATGTCTATTAGGTCTGCTTGCTGCAGAGATGAGTTCAATTCCTGGATATCCTTGTTAACTTTCTGTCTTGTTGATCTGTCTAATGTTGACAGTGGAGTGTTGAAGTCTCCCATTATTATTGTATGGGAGTCTAAGTCTCTTTGTAAGTCTCTAAGGACTTCCTTTATGAATCTGGGTGCTCCTGTATTGGGTGCATATATATTTAGGATAGTTAGCTCTTCCTGTTGAATTGATCCCTTTACCATTATGTAATGGCCTTCTTTGTCTCTTTTGATCTTTGATGGTTTAAAGTCTGTTTTATCAGAGACTAGGATGCAACCCCCGCTTTTTTTTGTTCTCCATTTGCTTGGTAAATCTTCCTCCATCCCTTTATTTTGAGCCTATGTATGTCTCTGCGTGTGAGATGGGTCTCCTGAATACAGCAGACTGATGGGTCTTGACTCTTTATCCAGTTTGCCAGTCTGTGTCTTTTAATTGGAGCATTTAGTCCATTTACATTTAAGGTTAAGATTGTTATGTGTGAACTTGATCCTGCCATTATGATATTAACTGGTTATTTTGCTCGTTAGTTGATGCAGTTTCTTCCTAGCCTCGATGGTCTTTACATTTTGGCATGATTTTGCAATGGCTGGTACCGGTTGTTGCTTTCCATGTTGAGTGCTTCCTTCAGGGTCTCTTGTAAGGCAGGCCTAGTGGTGACAAAATCTCTAAGCATTTGCCTATCTGTAAAGGATTTTATTTCTCCTTCACTTATGAAACTTAGTTTGGCTGGATATGAAATTCTGGGTTTAAAATTCTTTTCTTTAAGAATGTTGAATATTGGCCCCCACTCTCTTCTGGCTTGTAGAGTTTCTGCCGAGAGATCTGCTGTGAGTCTGATGGGCTTCCCTTTGTGGGTAACCCGACCTTTCTCTCTGGCTGCCCTTAAGATTTTTTCCTTCATTTCAACTTTGGTGAATCTGGCAATTATGTGTCTTGGGGTTGCTCTTCTCGAGGAGTATCTTTGTGGCGTTCTCTGTATTTCCTGGATTTGAATGTTGGCCTGCCCTACTAGGTTGGGGAAGTTCTCCTGGATGATATCCTGAAGAGTGTTTTCCAACTTGGTTCCATTTTCCCCCTCACTTTCAGGCACCCCAATCAGACGTAGATTTGGTCTTTTTACATAATCCCATACTTCTTGCAGGCTTTGTTCATTTCTTTTTCTTCTTTTTTCTTTTGGTTTCTCTTCTCGCTTCATTTCATTCATTTGATCCTCAATCGCTGATACTCTTTCTTCCAGTTGATCGAGTCGGTTACTGAAGCTTGTGCATTTGTCACGTATTTCTCGTGTCATGGTTTTCATCTCTTTCATTTCGTTTATGACCTTCTCTGCATTAATTACTCTAGCCGTCAATTCTTCCACTTTTTTTTCAAGATTTTTAGTTTCTTTGCGCTGGGTATGTAGTTCCTCCTTTAGCTCTGAGAAATTTGATGGACTGAAGCCTTCTTCTCTCATCTCGTCAAAGTCATTCTCCGTCCAGCTTTGATCCATTGCTGGCGATGAGCTGCGCTCCTTTGCCGGGGGAGATGTGCTCTTATTTTTTGAATTTCCAGCTTTTCTGCCCTGCTTTTTCCCCATCTTTGTGGTTTTATCTGCCTCTGGTCTTTGATGATGGTGATGTACTGATGGGGTTTTGGTGTAGGTGTCCTTCCTGTTTGATAGTTTTCCTTCTAACAGTCAGGACCCTCAGCTGTAGGTCTGTTGGAGATTGCTTAAGGTCCACTCCAGACCCTGTTTGCCTGGGTATCAGCAGCAGAGGCTGCAGAAGATAGAATATTTCTGAACAGCGAGTATACCTGTCTGATTCTTGCTTTGGAAGCTTCCTCTCAGGGGTGTACTCCACCCTGTGAGGTGTGGGGTGTCAGACTGCCCCTAGTGGGGGATGTCTCCCAGTTAGGCTACTCAGGGGTCAGGGACCCACTTGAGCAGGCAGTCTGTCCCTTCTCAGATCTCAACCTCCGTGTTGGGAGATCCACTGCTCTCTTCAAAGCTGTCAGACAGAGTCGTTTGTGTCTGCAGAGCTTTCTGCTGCTTTGTTGTTGTTGTTGTTGTTGTTGTGTAGCTGTGCCCTGTCCCCAGAGGTGGAGTCTACGGAGACAGGCAGGTTTCCTTGAGCTGCTGTGAGCTCCACCCAGTTCGAGCTTCCCAGCAGCTTTGTTTACCTACTTAAGCCTCATCAATGGGGGGCGCCCCTCCCCCAGCCTGGCTGCTGCCTTGCCCGTAGATCACAGACTGCTGTGATAGCAATGAGGGAGGCTCCGTGGGCGTGGGACCCTCCCGGCCAGGTGTGGGATATGATCTCCTGGTGTGCCTGTTTGCTTAAAGCGCAATATTGGGGTGGGAGTTACCCGATTTTCCAGGTGTTGTGTGTCTCAGTTCCCCTGGCTAGGAAAAGGGATTCCCTTCCCCCTTGCGCTTCCCAGGTGAGGGGATGCCTCGCCCTGCTTCAGCTCTCGCTGGTCGGGCTGCAGCAGCTGACCAGCACCGATTGTCCGGCACTCCCCAGTGAGATGAACCCAGTACCTCAGTTGAAAATGCAGAAATCACCGGTCTTCTGTGTCGCTCGCGCTGGGAGTTGGAGACTGGAGCTGTTCCTATTCGGCCATCTTGCTCCACCCCCAAGTGAGTTGACTTTGAAGGCAAAGACTCTGAATGGTATCATCAGTGATATTTCCACACTCTGTTCTTAGCGTTTCAAAATTCTCTAGGGAATAATGAGCATATAGGTGATTTCAGTGCCTTTAAAAATGTCACCAATGTATGGAAATGGTTACATGATCTAAGAAAGGGAACAAAGTGACCTAAGGAAGCAGACAAATATGCTTTTTTTTAAGGTTCTTTTACATTTCAGTGAGATCTTGAAGCAATTTTAGAATTTGTGAGCTATTCTAAGCACTCACCAGTGTTTGTCATTTTGGCCAACCCCTTGGTTCTCCTGGTGTGACCAGCAGTAAAAACACTTATCAAAACAGTTTTTTGTTTGTTTGTTTGTTTTGCATATTTCTGAAACAGCAGGGAGTTCATTTTTATAGCAAGGTTGGATGGAAAAGAACGTTCCGAAAGTAAAACAAGATAACGGCATGAGAAGAGTGGCCGGTCAGGCAGCAGCCTGGGAGGAGTGAAGAGGGAGCCACAGCCCTGCGTATTCCCCCAAATAGCCACACACAAAAGATTCTGGCTTAAAGAATGAAATGAGCAACCCAAACCTGACCCTTCCTTCATCTCCTAAGATCACCAACACTGTCTGTACCCATGTATTCTATGTCGGCAAGAAGGACAGGAGAGGGGTGGCATTGAAAATAAAGGACACTGGATTGATTGATTTAAGGCAGTTTGAGGAAAGTAAATTGGTAAATTATCTCAAGAATAATTAGGGTATCCCCTTTAGTCTACTAGTGTCACCACTTATAATTTGACTAAATGAATTAATCAAAAAAATGATAAAATGTAAATATAAAGTTTTTTTTTTGTTTTTTGTTTTTTTTTTGCTAGATTAGTCACATATGTTTCTTTTTTCAGTAACCCATTTTTCTGGGAGCCACTCCTTACATTTGTATACTTTCCATGAGAGGAATCCTTTTGTAGATGTGGACCTACTTCTACCCCCTACTACCAAGGGTGGGGACCTCACCCTGCCCAGACTCCAGCTCCTCTATATGAGTTGGTCCAGAAATGAGCATCTGATTTCACAATGGCCCACTTCATCATCCCTTGCTGGTTGTTTAAAACTAGAACCAAGCAAGAGGTGGTTAAAACTGCAATGAGTAAAATTCTAGGATTTATGGATAGCCATGATTCCTGTCATTTGGTCTAAGAAAAAAATAACAGGAAATCTAGCTGAAGCAGGAGAGGAAAATTAAACAGATACACAGAAAGAGACAGATCAGGCGAATGGGAAAAGAAATCTTCAAATTTCTGCAGTGATTCTAATGCTCAGTCCCATCCTTACCCTTTTTTAAGACTTGGTTATAGAAAGCCTTCTGAATTCTGTGAATTGGCTCAGTAGCCATCTCACAAAGTCAACCTATTTTAAAAAGAATTCCTGTTGATCACAATAAACAGAACCCAAATTAATAAGCTAGATTTGTTTTGCAAGGGAAATGCATTAAAAGTAACTAAAATAGATGTCAGTGGGAGAACTGTTAAGCAAAATATGTTTTTTATAATTATGCTTCTATTACAATCATAATCATGAAAATAACACAGCAACATAGCTCATAGCTATGAGCTCATAGCTAACACTTATATGAGAAAATCATAACATAAAACTATATGAACATTCTCATTGCAACCATGAAAAAGCCTGTATATCTCTAAATATTAGAAAAGAGGATGGAACAATTAAAATTTGGGATAATGTTATTAAAATAATATTTCAGCAATCAAGATTATGTATAATGAAAAATTAAGCAATTATATATACATAGTCTAATTATTATTAATCAGTTAACCAAAGTTTCAGGGGTACTAGTAGAAACAACATGTGCAATTCAAATGGAAAACCAGACCACAGCACAATGGAAAACAAGATCCATGTCTGTCCTACTATTAGCTAAAGTAAGTTTGTCCAACCCCTGACCCATGGGCCACATGTGGCCCAGGACAGCTTAGAATGCAGCCCAACACAAATTCATAAACTTTCCTAAAACATTAAGAGATATTTTGGGGATTCTTTATAGCTTATCAGCTATCATTAGTGTTAGTGTATTTTATGTGTGGACCAAGACAATTCTTTTTCTTCCAATGTGGTCCAGGGAAGCCAAAAGATTGGACACCTCTGGGCTAAAGCATCCTAGTATATTCTGACCACTTTCAAATACTTTCCTGTAGTCTGTCCCCCTAAGAGTGTGAGAAGTGCCTGATACTTGTAGATTCCTGGCAGAAGTATTGAGTTTTATTACAGTCAGAGAGGAAATGACCTCAGTCTTACTGCTTTGCAAGCAGGCAAGGCCAAAAAGCCATGATTCCCACCTCCAGCCCCAGCTCCCATCACTACCTGAATGAGTGAAAGCATGCTGCTTCTGTGTAGGAACTAATTATCAGTACCCACATCACAGCCAAAGGAGAAAAATCAAAGGTTTAAAATGCTGTATCCTTTAATAAGAAAAAAAGAACTCTCATACTACTTTGGTTTGTTTTCTGAAATCCACCGAATTACCATTTCTAATGTCCATGCACACTTCAATATGCCACTGTGAAAATAAAGGAAATACTTGCAAACATTATCCCACATAATTCTCAGACAGTCCACTGATGCAGGCATCCTTATCCCCATTTTACAGATGATGATGAAGTACCTAGTTGAAGGTCATATAGCTTCTAAGTGGAGAACCAGAATTCATAACC
Source organism: Theropithecus gelada (assembly GCF_003255815.1). Taxonomy (NCBI): domain Eukaryota; kingdom Metazoa; phylum Chordata; class Mammalia; order Primates; family Cercopithecidae; genus Theropithecus; species Theropithecus gelada. The sequence continues at coordinate 85,241,503 of NC_037671.1, read as the reverse complement.
CGAACTTCTCTCACTGCAAAGTTGGTCTATTTCTGCTAAAGTCTGACATAGCACATATTTGATTGATGATGATGATAGCAAGTTTTCCTGTAAAATTGGGATAAAACTCCATTCCGTGTAATTTTTAAGAAGCAGCTGTTCGGAGGGACTGACGATGTCTGCTTGCCACAGAGAGGCAGTGCTTATTCAAGTCTCAGTGCTCAGAGCTGACTGAGGACAGGGCATCTCAGAAACAGGAAGAGCCTAGTCACTATGAATATAAGTAGAGGCTGCAGCTCTCCTAAGCTGGAAGATGGAAGGGTTGGAATAATAAAGGACTTTCAAAGCGCCATTTAAACCTGAGCTTGTTTGACGCTATGATTCTGAGATTCTTTGATAATAATGGGGCAAATTTTTTTTTTTCTTTTTTCAGCAAGTTACTTGATTCTCTTTCTTCTGTTCTACCCAGATCGGACACCACCCAGCACTCCCCTCCCCAGGTGCTTAGGTGGGGAGCCAGGTGGGATGCTGAGTAGAGGAGACACCAAAACCCCTATCCCCTATTTTAACCACAATAGCTTTGCTTTTCTCTGTTTTACATATTGGACCTCTGTGTAGGATTATTTTTAGAGAAAAGTTTTCACTGCTTAAAAAATATTTTAAGTAGAAACAGTTTTTGAAAACACTGAACTATATGATCTCTATACTTTTTAAAAGGAAAATTCCCCCACTTCCAATAACACTTGCCTAGGTGACAACAACATCGAATGCTTTGTTTCAACAAACTGAAGCTATTAAACAACCATGAACTTTGAGCCATCTGCCAGCCAAAGCTGATAACTGGTCAAGAACTCTGAATGCCCCAGTGTGCCAATATGCCTTCTGGACCCAATTGAAGAGTTTTACCTAAGCAGTGTGCAATGGAACTTATCTAATCCATCATGTGTAAATTCTGAACTCATTCTGTCCTATCCAGAGTACAAACTTTCCATCATTTTCTAGCACATAAACAGCCTGATTTTTTATCACTCAGTGAAAAGTTCAGTGGATTCTGTTTCCTTCCTCAGCAAGCATATAAATTCAGCAAAAACTCTGTTATCTCTGAAGTAGTCATGGCTTTCCTTTGCTAGCCTCCTTTTAATTGGCATCCTGGGAAATTCTTGGACATACTGTGGAAGCAACTGCCAGGTTTTGCACTGTTCTTTCCTAGGCCATGTGTGCAGGAGGAGTCCACCCTCAATTGGAAGGCTCTCAAAGGACAATGAACACTCACAGATATAGCAATGTAAGGCACATATTACTATCATGAGCTCTTCTTGCAGTCTATAGACAGGATTACTTACTGAGCATTTTTTACTTTTGAATTGACTTACTAATACAAAACCAACTAAGGAATAGAAGCGGTGCTTTATTTAAGATGTATGGCTAGTTTGAATCAGAGTTTAAATCCAATTTTTAAAATGTTCCTCTGAAAATAAATTCTTACTGAAGTTTCCTCTTTAGAAGACAAGCAGGTTTAGTAGAAAAACTATAACAAGTTTTGAAGATTAGAAAGACTTTGCTGCTTCTCATCTCATCCCACCCCACCCTTGCCAAGGGCAGACAGCTCTCTTGCCTTCATAAAAGTCAGACTGATTCCTTTCTGTGAATTCAAATACTTTTATATGTTCTTTTTTTTTTTTTTTTTTTTTTGAGCTTGGACTCCATTAGTGGGAATTCAATAATCTGCCCTCCTTTCCACTCTGGCTATCTTTGGATCCCTTTTGTTAAACTCTTGGGCACCTACATGAGAAGAGCAACCTCCACAGGAAGAAAAAGAAAACGTGTTGATGGCCAGTAGGTCCTAGATTCTATTAATAGTAGCCAGGAGCAACTTCTGTGGATTAACGAGGAGACAACATAATGGACCAACAGTGAAATCCAGGAAATGGTTAAAGGAATAGTCTCTGTAAAATGCTTTTGACTTGCTGAATGCTTGAAATTTTGTGTATAGTATTTTAGAAAAGAAGTAAGTCCTTGTTCTATTGCTTAATTGATAGAACCTCCAAACTGCAGACCCACCTCAGAAATAAGAATTAGGGAAGGACAGACTTACAAAAATGAACCTATGGGTTCTCAGTTCCATGTAACTGCAATAAAGCTTGTTCTTAGGTGTGTTGAATGATGAGAACAATCCATCTCCTCTCCAGCCACACAGTCCATTTGGTACAGTGGAGATAAAGTGCCAGCTAGAGGTGAACTGTGGTATTCCTTTGGACACCCCGCCCTGTACCACTTCCAGCAGGGACTCAGTGCCCTCCAGTTTCTTGAAATTTCCCCACTAACAAAAAGTTTAAAGCTCCATACTCCATATTCTTGGAGTCTCTGGTATTTGTATCTTATATCCTTCACTTTTTATTTATATAACTAAACATGCTTTCACAGCCCAACAAGTGGGTGCTAAAGATCTGTGCAAGAGTGTGTTAAGCATGGGGAAGATTTCCCTTAGACTCGATACCCACAAAAACCTAAGCTGCCACAGAGCAAAGAAAGTTATAGGTCAGACCTGCAGGGCCCTTAGAGATTATACAAAACAACTGCCTAGTGTGTGCAACCCTCCAGAACAAACTTGAGCTATGAAAACCATAATATCCAAACTCTTCTGTGCATTGTACATTGAAGCCATAGACTGAGAATCTGATGAACTGTCTCTTTCTCACAAGCTGTTCTAGTGAGATGTGGAGTTTCACTGGGTCTTGGAGGCACTATTTAGAACATTTGCAAATAAATTATTATAGAATATAATGTTAAATATCAAAATTATCCTACATAAGGCATTGCTCCTATAAAATGAAAAAAATAAAAACAAAAACAGAAATAAGTTTTTGAAGAGCATTTACTTTAGATAGGGGTTACTTTGCTGGAGAATACTTTTAACTTCTCAGAAGCCTCTTGCATAATGTGTTTCAAGGTTTCTTCTGAATTTTTCATATCCAGCTTAGGCTGGAGTTCTGTCATGTCTGGGCATGCATGAATAATGGGAGGGATGGCCAATTCATAAAATTGTTTGATTGAGGGACTGATGGATTCCAAGGAGGAATCTGTTCCCAAACAAGAAAGAGCAAGGCATCTTGCTCCAGTCACAGAGATTCATCTACTGTCTGGGAGTAGGAAATCCAAGTTTGACTGGATGTTCTGAATCTGCTCTGCCCAGAGTCAGGGACTTTTACTTTATAACCACATTCGCAGTAAGCAGAGACCTTGAAAACCTAAGACCAGAGGGAAGAATCCTGTGTTTGAAGCAGTAACATGAGGGAGTTCGGGGCAGGTTAATATAAATTGCTGAGTGATAGTATTGATGATTCCCTGATGACTCCAGACGTCCCCCCAAAACAAAGCAGATGTCACACCTCGCTGTGTGATCTTGGATGTGTAATCCTTTTTATGCTTTCACTGCCTCATCTGTGAATTGGACTCATGGGGTGGTTGTGAGCATTAAAAATGTCTAGACCCCTTAAACACTTCAGATCACTTTGTTTTCTGTCACAACAAGTTCTACCCTTTCTACTAGGGAGGAGCCTATGAGAGATGTTATAGGTCTGAGAAAATATCACCGGCCGGGCGCAGTGACTCATGCCTGTAATCTCAGCACTTTGGGAGGCCCAGGCGGGTGGATTACGAGGTCAAGAGATCGAGATCATCCTGGCCAACATGGTGAAGCCCTATCTCTACTAAAAATACAAAAATTAGATGGGTGTGGTGGTGCATGCCTATAGTCCCAGCTACTGGGGAGGCTGAGGCAGGAGAATCGCTTGAACCTGGGAGGCGGAGGTTCCAGTGAGCCAAGATTATGCCATTGCACTCCAGCCTGGTGACAGAGCAAGACTCTGTCTCAAAAAGAAAAAAAAAAAAAAAAAGAAAAGAAAAAGAAAAAAGAAAATATACCATAATCATCTAAGGACTAAACCTAGCCCTTCTGATAACCTGTCTGTTTACCCCTAAAGATATGTCTCCAAATGAAGAATGTCTTCTAGGTCATTAGCAACATTCCTCCATCCATCCATTTATTCATATATGCATTTGTTCGCCTGTTTGACAAACATCCAAGCATCTACCATACTCTGGGTAGATTTAGTAGCAGATGTAATTACTGTCCTCTTTTCTCTGGTAGAGAAGCCTCGGGATAAACTTGGCTGGGCCAATTTCAACTGTGGCCATTAACTACCAATTTGATGTTGAGCAATGTTAAAATGGAAATATTATCTTTCTCCCAGGATTACTGTAAAAATGAAACAACATAAAATACCCCTAACACAGGGCCTGGCTTATTAGAGGCACACAATTCTACTTAGTAATATTCTCCCTTAAGTGGTTCAGGGCATTCTTCATGGCCACCAATATGTTTTCCAAAAGTTTCACTTTTATTCTGCCACTGATTTATTAAGAAACTGTCTCTGTTTTCTCTGTCTTATTCAGTAATTTTACTTTGAAAGTAGGTTTAGTTTCCTGGCTGAGTAATTTCTTTACAGTTTTTCTACTGGTATCAGGGCCACTGCTGGCCTATACCATGTCTTTAAAAGAATACAAAAAGATGTTACTCCCACACTCATACTGACACAGTTCCACATCAAGCCACTCACAATTTAGCTACAAGTTTGATCTCTCAGCTAGGATCTCTTGATCAGTGTTCAACCTGCCTAGTATGGTCTGAAGTTTTTTGCAAATATTCCTGTTTATTCAGCCATTCCATCAAAATTTATCAAACTGGCTTAGCACAATCTAGTTGCTAAGTTGTAGAAATGAATGGTATAGAGTCCTAACCTTCAAGGACATTTTAATGGTATATGTTATGTGATATTTGTTTACTTATCCAATACTCATGTAAAATCATTACACAAGGTGATACCAGAATGCAGAGGAGGAAGGGTCTATCAGCTGAGGGAGAGGGAGGTTTTTAAGAAAGGCTTCCCAAGGGAAGTGATCTTTAGGCTGAAGCAGGAGTAAAGTGTTAGAGCTCTTCAAGCAGGGAATTGGGAGAATGGCTTGGAGATCCTCAATCAGACATGAGTTGATTTTGTGTAGCCAGAGCCTAGTGTGCCTAAAGAAGACTAAAGAAAGACAATGCAAATAAGTACGCAGGGACCAATTGTGAAGCCCTGATGCTTCCTCTGTCATGTATTGTATGAAGCGGCTGTGAATGGATTTTGGCTAGATGTGTAACACATTCATATTTGGATTTAGTAAAGATCACTCCACAGCTAGAAAATTACAAGAAGGTGGGGCACAACTTGAGACAGAGAGGGCAATGATGGTGCTTTAACAATGGTCTTGATGATGACTGGAAAGAGTCTGAAACAAGAGAGGCATCTTGGGGATGCAGAGGAAAACAGAAATGTGTGTATATGATATTTAAAAGGTAGAAGCAACCGGATTTGGCTACTCACTGGATATGGGAACCAAGGTTCCAGTAATCATCTAGAATGAATTCCAGGTTTCTGATTGGGATGACTAAATGAGTGATGGAAAATATGTGGGTTCTTGCTTTTAAATTTTGTTATGTTTTAACATAAAGAAACATAAGCTCACTTGCAATGCCTGGGCCTGTATGGGGTTATCCAAGGAGAGGTCTATACAAGGTCTATGCTAAAGTCAAGGAAGGCATCAGGGGCAGTTGGTCTCTGCATGGGTGGTTAGGTTAGAGATCATTGGAAAGAGGTCTAAAACAGAACTGTGTTAGTCTGTGTTGCTGTAAAGGAAAACCTGAGGCTGGGTAATTTATAAAGAAAAGAGGTTTATTTTGGTTCATGGTTCTGAAGGCTGTACAGGAAGTATGGCACTGGCATCTGCTCCTGGTGAGACCTCAGGAAGCTTCTAATTATGGCAGAAGGTGGACGCGGAGCAAGCATATCACATGTCAAGAGAGGAAGCAAGAGAGAGATGTCAGGCCTCTTTAAACAACCAGCTTCTGTGTAAACTAACAAGAGTGGGAACTCACTAGTTACCACAGGGAAGGCACCAAACCATTCATGAAAGACCCGTTCCCATGATCCAACACCTCCCACTAGGTCCTACCTCCAACATTGAGTATCACATTTCAACATAAGATTTGGATGGGACAAACGTCCAAATTATATCAAGAACCCTAAGAAAGACCATATTTAAGGGTGGACCCTAGGAAGAAGATATTGAAAGTGGGACTCAATGAGTAGTCTGAAAGGTTAAGAAGAGATGACAAGCTATAAAAAATGTCTTGTTCATCTAGCTACTACACATTTTGGAGGGAATATATAGCATCATACAAATATTCAGTGGCAATCAAAACTGAAACATTGGCCTTAAATTTAAATAATCTAACCCATTTCATTTCCTTCCTGTAGAAAACTGACCTCTCAAAAGATATTCATAATTAGGTTACATGTTAAGAAAGGAACTTTTCGCTTGTTTGCTTTAGCATTGTTGGTTATAAAGAGTTAATTGCCTACAACATGTCATCTAACAATGCATAATAGTCTATAATAAATTCTGCCCATAGATGCTACTGTGAATTAATATTAATGACAAGAAAACTAACCATAGAATTATACAGCTGAGCATTAAGATCAGTTATACAGAGAGCATTAAGATCATTCCAGCCGGGCGCAGTGGCTCATGCCTATAATCCCAGCACACTGGGAGTCTGAGGTGGAAGGATCACTTGAGGCCAGAAGTTCAAGACCAGCCTGGCCAACACAGTGAAACCCCATCTCTACTAAAAACACAAATACACACATACAAAAATTAGCCAGGTGCAATGGTGAATGCCTGTAGTCTCAGATACTCAGGAGCATGAGGCACAAGAATTGCTTGGACCTAGGAGGTGGAAGTTGCAGTGAACCAAATTCACATCACTGTACTCTAGCCTGAGCAACAGAGCAAGACTCAGTCTCAAAAACAAACAAACAAACAAAAAACAAAAAAGATTATTCCAGACTAATGTCTTCAATTTATAGTTGAATAGATGAGGTCCAGAGATCATATGAATTGTCAAAGTGGCTTTGGAAAGTCATAGTACCAGGATAGGAAGGCACTTCTGAATCTGAGCCATTGTTTATTCCAGCATACCATCCAACACCTAAACAGTAGGTTGTATATTAAAAAATCATCTACATGTTATGTCTAGAACTTTGCTTTTCAAAGCAGGGACTACAGACTACCATTATAAAGGCTTGTTCATATTGCAGAATCCCAAGTTCCTCTCCAGACCTACTTAATTAAAATGTGCATTTAACAAGATCCCCTGGTCATTTATTTATATATTGAAGCTTGAGGGCATTGCTAAAAATTCAGATTGCAATTTTTCCATAAAAATAGTGACTTATATTCAAAGATCAGTTTAAAATGGCCATTTAAAATTATATAGAGATGCTAAGTACAGAAGATTGTTTTTCTCAAAATATGTGTTCCAGATACAGAAAATGCAGAGGATGTGATCTTCCCAGACAAGTTCCAAGACCAAAATCATTACCCTCAACTCACGTTCCTAATCTCACAACAACTTCATTCTCTGTTGTCTTTGGTAACAGACAGAGATGAGAGAAGTTTCTAGTAGGAGAGTCTGTAATGAAAAAGAGGGCTTCAGAAAAAAAAGGAAACATTGGAGCCTTTAGAGCTTTTTAGGGACAAGTGCTCCTTGACAATGGGCTAAAAACACAGAATAAGGCTCTCTCATAATGACTGTTTCCACAGTCTGACAAAGGCTAGCAGTGATATCAGGTGAAAGGGGAGATGTCTGCAGAATCTGTGCAGAAGCCAGGGTGAGGAATCTTAAGAAAGTGAAAGAGAGCCAGAGCTTTCAGCTCCTCAGAGAGAAGCAATAGTTATGGCTTCTGTAGCTAGAGAGGAGCTCCTCAAGGGCTAATAAAGTCCTGGCATGGACTGTAGACAGTGGAGTCATTTGCATGAAAGAAGCATTTCTAACTCTTCTCTCCCAGCTACCTCCACTCTAACATCCAATCATTGTACATATTATTTTATTTTCAATCTAAATTTATGTAGCAATGTGAGTGATCAAATTTTCTCTAAAAATCTAAGATTTTCTTAAAATGACAACATGCTTATTGCAGACCTTGCTCACAGTCATATGCAGAACCTGTTATCTATATGTATGTCTACAACTTTGCTTTTCAAAGCAGGGACTATAGACTATCATTATGAAAGCTTGTTCAGTTTAGAAACATGCATAGTGGGGCCATTCCAAAAGTAAGACACCTTTAAAACAGTTTTCTAGCTTTAATATGCATAAAAATCCTAGGGATATTCTACCAATAACACTTTTCTGGCTTCTACCATCGAAGATTTTGATTTTGTAATCTAAGAAAGCCCTAGAATTGGAATTTTTAGGGAATACCTAACCCATCCCACCAAAGTGGTTCTGATGTACTACACTTTAAGAAACTCCCGTGTAAGGGATTTTGAACAGAGTGTATATCTTTTTTCTCAAGAGAAAAGATACCTTGATTGAACGTTCTTGTAGAGGTGAGGTCGTTCCACAGTGATAAACACCTGAGTGGTGAGTTGCTGATAGGACACGAAGTGCCCACCAATGAGAATCAGTCATGGATGATGAGACCCCTAACCAGGCATGGAGGAAGGAGTTGAGTCTAAAAAAGGACATTCCAAAAGTAGTCATAAAAGGGTGTAGGTGCCCCAGGTCAACTTCACCCATACCCCATGGCTACCCCTGGCCAGGCTTAGAGGCAGGAATTGCTCTTTCTTGAAAATATGATTGCAGCAGGCAGCTGAAGAGTGTAGTGTCTGTGAGTCACAAAGAAAGGTTTGTGTGTAGCAGATGTTCTGGATTTTAATTCCTGCAATTAAACTGAAAAGAAGCAAATTAACCTTTATCTATCCATGCGCAAATCATTTCAGATACATATTTGATATAGCATCTGCAATCTGTGGAATATTTAATGATGTTATGACTCCTGCTTGGTGCTTTATAATACCCAGTATGCCAGTGTCTGTCTCCTATATAAGTCAGACAATCCCATTGACATCTGAGCAAAACTTATGACATTTGTACATATTTAACATTTATGATAAGCTAAATCTCTATTTATAATACACTCTCTGGCAATAAAGCTAATAATATATATATATACTTAAATTCAAGAAATATTTGCTATGTGTGAAGCACTGTATTCTAGTCCCTTTCTTCTTCTGGGACCTTGTAATATAGCAATGTAATTACAATAATTACATGGCAAAATATGGCAAGGGCTATGATAGAGACACAGAATGCCACAAGAGGCAATGGAGAAAGAGCTTAGGAGAACTTCCTGGAGAAAGTTTCCTGAAGGGAGATTCCTCAGGGGTAAGGTGGGGCTGGCATTTCAGACAGGGGACAAATATATACAGATGGTGAAATACAGGGCAATTTCAGAGGGCAGGGAGTGATATGCAACTTTTAGGGAAAGAATGAGAAAATGAAACTGTAAATATGGATATAGCCCCAATGTTAAAGAATCTGAAATGCTAGGCTGGCCAGTAATTTCATACTTCCAGAAGCTTTTCTGAATGGAGGTGAGAAGGGCACAAGTGTGAGCTCTGCATTGAGAACATTGCTCTGGCAATAGTGTGTAGGATGAAGAGTATGTATGTGGAGACTGGGAGCAGGGAGACTAATTAGGAGGTTATTTGCTCCAGGCCAAAGAGAGGTGATGAGGCTTTAATTAAGAAGGGAAGAGGCAATGGGAGTGATTGCATGAGACATTGGAGAAGTAACATCTGGGTATTAAGCCTTCAGTTCCTAAGTTGCATTGACATTCGTGATTGAACGGATTAATGTGGGGTTTACAACACACACACACACACACACACACACACACGTTCAAGGTAAGGGAGGAAGTAAAATGAAGGAAAGAAGAAAGGTGAGATAAAGAAAATTTAATGCTGTAGATACTGTTGGTGCCCTTAGCACTCACCTCCCCCTTTACTCTGCATGGGTAGCTTCTTATTGCTAGTACCTGCCCTTGTATGCCTGAGAGTTGCTTCTAGCTGGCACAAGTACCAGGGGGTTAATACTCTGTGGGTGGCCCCCAAAAAAATGACAGGTAGAAGATGGTAAAGAAATACCCCAGAAAATGTAGTACAATATCTACCACGGGATACCACGAAGCCATTAGAAAGAAGGAAATCATTCCTTTTGTAGCAAAAGATAGATAGAGCTGGAAGCCATTTTTCCCATTGAAATAAATCAGAAAAATCAAATACCACATATTCTCACTCATAAATGGGAACTAAACAATGGGTACACATGAACACACAGAGGAAAATGACAGGCACTGGGACTTCAAAAGAGGGGAGGTCAGAAGGAAGGGCGATTGAAAAATTACCTATTGGGCCAGGTGCGGTGGCTCACACCTGTAATCCCAGCACCTTGGGAGGCCGAGACGGGCGGATCACGAGGTTAAGAGAGCCAGACCATCTGGCTAACATGGTGAAACCCCGTCTCTACTAAAATACAAAAAAAATTAGCGGGGCGTGGTGGTGGGCGCCTCTAGTCCCAGCTACTCGGGAGGCTGAGGCAGGAGAATGGCGTGAACCTGGGAGGCGGAGCTTGCAGTCAGCTGAGATAGCACCACTGCACTCCAGCCTGGGCCACAGAGTGAGATTGCATCTCAAAACACACACACACACACACACACACACACACACACACACACACACACAAAAGAAAGAAAAGAAAAACTACCTATTGGGCACGATGTTCACTATTCCAGTGATGAGCACACTGGAAGCCCAAACCCCACCATTACACAGCATATCCATGTAAAAAACCTGCACATGTAACCTCTGAATCTATACAGATAATAAATTAATTAATAAAAATGTAAAAGTAAAATGTAAACAGTGCAGGGAAAACTGGATATTCATATGCAGAAGAATGAAACTAGATCTCCATCTTTCACTGTATATGAAAATTGAATCAAAACAGATAAAAGACTTAAATGTAAGACCTGAAACTATAAAACTACTAAAAGCAAACACTGAGGAAATGCATAAAACATTGTTCTATGCAAAGATTTTTTTGATAAGACCTCAAAAACACAGGAAACCAAAGCAAAAATAGATAAATGGGATTATATCAAGTTAAAAAGCTTCTGCACAGAAAAGGAAACAATCAACAAAGTGAAGAGACAATCTTCAGAATGGGAGAAAGTATTTGCAAACTATTAATCTGACAAACAATTAATAACCAGGATATATAAGGATCTCAAACAACTCAGTAGAAAAAAAGACAAATAATCAAATTTAAAAAGGGGCAAAAGCCTTGAATAGACGTTTATCAAAATAATACATACAAATGGCAAACAGGTATACAAAAAAACTCAGCTGGGAGTGATAGTCCCAACACTTTGGGAAGCTGAGATGGGAAGAGTGCTTGAGGTCAGGAGTTTGAGACCAGCTGGGAAAACACAGTAAGACCTCATCTCTACTAAAAATAAAAACAATTTTAAAAATCAGCCAGGTGTGGTGGCACACATCTGTAGTCCAAGCTACTCAGGAGGCTAAGGTGGGAGTATTACTTGAGCCTGGGAGATCGAGGGTACAGTGATCCATGATCACTACGCTGCACCCTGGGGAACAGAGTGAGACCCTGTCTCAAAAGAAAAAAAAAAAAAAAGCTCAACATCATTAATCATCAGGGAATGCAAATCAAAACCACAATAAGACATCATCTCACCCCGGTTAGAATGGCTGTTATCAAGAAGACAACAAATAACAAACGATGATGAGAATGCAAAGAAAGGAGAATGCTCATACACTGCTGGTGAGAATGTAAAATATTACAACCATTATGGAACAGTGTGATGATTCTTCAAAAAACTAAAAATAGCCAAGTGCAGGGGCTTGCACCTGTAATCACAGTTGTTTGGAGGGTTGAGGTGGGAGGATCACTTGAGCCCAGGAGTTTCAGAATGCAGGAAAACAAAACTCGCTTATTAAATTAGATTTGTCTCAGAATCTGCTTCTAAAGAAGCTAAACATTTTGAGAAAGAATCATTTCAAGTGGTAATTTAAGGAAAATGCTAACCAATGCTTGAGGTGAGAGATTAAAAAGAGAATAAAGTCATTGGAGAAAAGTCAATATTAATGCTGAAAATTTAGGATTATATCAAAAGAAAGAATGAAAGTGAGATATCAGAGACTAAATTAGAAGGGGTGGCACAGAAGAAAGGGACAGAACATCCAGACTTTGTACAAGAAGACTCGAGCAAGGTAAAAGAAAAGGATGCTATAAAGATCACACCAACTTCACAAGAAGGAAAGAATGCTATGTGAAAACAGTTGAATCAGACACTCGTCTGGTGGGACTAAATCTTTTCTCTCTAAAGCCATTCTCTTCACTTTGCATTACTTTCAGGACACAGTTTAGTTAGATTGTTGCTAGATTGGTTTTGGTTAAATTAATATTTTCAAATTGGTGAGTTATGTTTCCTGTGAAACAGATGTGAGCCACCTAATGCTTCACCAACCTAAAAAGTCCCTCTCTACTTCCTTTACCTAGAACACTCTGCTTATCTTTCAGGAAACAGTAGAGGTTTCATTGAACCCAAGGAGCCATCCATCTTGGGTATCCAGGCTCTCCTTATGTAATTGTCTCTCCCCATACTTTCTTCTACTTTACCTTTTCCTCTAGATGGTGAGTTCTTTTAGGGCACAATCAATTCATTTGCCTCTGTACCCAATGCCTGGAACATAGAAGATGCCTAATAAATATTTACACTTATAATTTGTCAAGTACTAAGCTATGGTCTTCCAAATATGGCCTTGCTCAAACCTCACACCACCATAAAATGGATGCTTTTATAATCACAGTTTTTCTGATGAAGAAATGGAAATGCAAAAAACTTAAAAACTTGGCCTGAGTTATTCAGCCAATAATTGGTAGAGTCCGAAATTAAACCCAGGCAAAGGTCTCTGACTCCAGAGTCTAGTTTCTTAAACACTGATCTTTCTTCCTTCTCTCTTCTCCTCTAGACTGAAAGATGTAATGCAATTTGTTATCTGATCTTGCATTAGAAAGAAAGAACCAGTGGCCTTACCACAAACTTTCTAGACAAGACCACAAACACTCAAGCTTTTTTTTTTTTTTTTTTTTTTAATTTTGTAAATTCTGGGATACATGTGCAGAACATGGAGTTTTGTTACATAGGTATACATGTGCCATGGTGGTTTGCTGCACTCATCAACCCGTCATTTACATTAGGTCTTTCTCCTAATGCTGTCCCTCCCCAGCCTCCCACCCTGCAACAGGCCCCAGTGTGTCATGTTCCCCTCTCTGTGTCCATATGTTCTCGTTGTTCAACTCCCACTTATGAGTGAGAACATGCATTCGATGTTTGGTTTTCTGTTCCTGTGTTACTTTGTTGAGAATGATGGTTTCCAGCTTCATCCATGTCCCTGCAAAAGACATGAGCACATCCTTTTTATGGCTACATAGTATTCCATGGTGTATACATGCCACATTTTCTTTATCCACTCTGTCATTGATGGGCATTTGGGTTTGTTCCAAGTCATTGCTATTGTGAACAGTGCTGCAATAAACATATGGGCTCATGTGTCTTTATAGAAGAATGATTTATAATTCTTCGGGTATGTACCCAGTAATGGGATTGCTGGGTCAAATGGTATTTCTGGTTCTAGATCCTTGAGGAATTGCCACACTGTCTTCCACAATGATTGAACTAATTTACACTCCCACCAACAGTGTAAAATTGTGCCTATTTCTCGACATCCTCTCCAGCATCTGTTGTTTCCTGACTTTTTAATGATCGCCATTCTAACTGGCGTGAGGTGGTATCTCACTGTGGTTTTGATTTGCATTTCTCTAATGACCAGTCATGATTAGCTTTTTTTTCATATGCTTGTTAGCCACATAAATTTCTTATTTTGAGAAGTGTCTGTTCTTATCATTTGCCCACTTTTTGATGGTTTTTTTTTTTTTCTTGTAAATTTGTTTAAGTTCTTCATAGATTCTGGATACTAACCTTTTGTCAGATGGATAGATTGCAAAAATTTTCTCCAATTCTGTAGGCTGCCTTTTCACTCTAATGATAGAGTCTTTTGGTGTGCAGAAGCTTTTTAGTTTAATTAGATCCCATTTGTCAATTTTGGCTTTTGTTGCTATTGCTTTTGGTGTTTTAGTCATGACATCCTTGCCCATGTCTATGTCCTTAATGGTATTGTTTAGGTTTTCTTCTAGGGCTTTTATGGTGTTAGGTCCTACATTTAAGCCTTTAATTGATCTTGAGTTAATTTTTTATAAGGTGTAACGAAGGGATCCAGTTTCAGTATGCTGCATATGGCTACCCAGTTTTCCCAACACCATTTATTAAATAGGAAATCCTTTCCCCATTGCTTGTTTTTGTCAGGTTTGTCAAAGATCAGATGATTATAGACGTGTGGTGTTATTTCTGAGGCCTCTGTTCTGTTCCATTGGTCTATATATCTGTTTTGATACCAGTACAATGCTGTTTTGATTACTGTAGCCTTGCAGTATAGTTTGAAGTCAGGTAGCGTAATGCCTCTAACTTTGTTCTATTTGCTTAGGATTCTCTTGGCTATAGAGACTCTTTTTTGTTTCCATATGAAATTTAAAGTAGTTTTTTCCAATTCTGTGAAGAAAGTCAATGGTAGCTTGATGGGGATAGCATTGAATCTATAAATTACTTTGGGCAGTATGGCCATTTTCACAATATTGATTCTTCCTATCCCTAAGCATGAAATATGTTTTCAATTATTTGTGTCCTGTCTTATTTCCTTGAGCAGTGGTTTGTAGTTCTCCTTGAAGAGGTCCTTCACATCCCTTATAAGTGGTATTTGTAGGTATTTTATTCTCTTTGTAGCAATTGTGAATGGGAGTTCACTCATGATTTGGCTCTCTATTATTGGTGTATAGGAATGCTTGTGATTTTTGCACAATGATTTTGTATCCTGAGACTTTGCTAAAGTTGCTTATCAGCTTAAGGAGATTAAGAGGTTTTCTAAATATGCAATCATGTCATCTGCAAACAGAGACAATTTGACTTCCTCTCTTTCTATTTGAATACACCTCATTTCTTTCTATTGCCTGATTGCCCTGTCCTGAAGTTCCAATACTATGTTAAATAGGTGTGGTGAGAGAGGGCATCCTTGTCTTGTGCCAGTTTTCTAAGGGAATGTTTCCACCTTTTGCCCATGTAGTATGATATTGGCTGTGGGTTTGTCATAAATAGCCCTTATTATTTTGAGATATGTTCCATCAATACCAATTTATTGAGAGTTTTTAGCATGAAGTGTTGTTGAATTTTATTGAAGTCCTTTTTTGGATCTATTGAGATAATCATGTGGCTTTTGTCATTGGTTCTGTTTATGTGATGGATTACGTTTATTGATTTGTGTATGTTGAACCAGCCTTGCATCCCAGGGATGAAGCCAACTTGATCATGGTGGATAAGCTTTTGGTGTGCTTCTGGATTCCGTTAGAGAGCGTTTTATTGAAGATATTCTCACTGATGTTCGTCAGGGATATTGGCCTGAAATTTTCTTTTTTTGTTGTGTCTCTGCCAGCTTTTGGTATCAGGATGACATTGGCCTCATAAAATGTGTTAGAGAGGAGTCCCTCTTTTTCTATTGTTTGAAATAGTTTCAGAAAGAGTGGCACCAGTCCCTCTTTGTACCTCTGGTATAATTCGGCTGTGAATCTGTCTGATCCTGGGGTTTTTTTTAGATTGATAGGCTATTAGTTACTGCCTCAATTTTAGAACTTGTTATTGTTCTATTCAGGGATTCAACTTCTGCCTGGTTTAATCTTGGGAGAGTGTAGGCATCTAGGAATTTATCAGTTTCTTTTAGATGTTCTAGTTTATTTGTGTAGAGTTGTTTATAGTATTTTCTGATGGTAGTTTGTATTTCCGTGGGATCAGTGGTGATATATCCTTTATCATTTTTTATTGTGTCTATTTGATTCTTCTCATTTTTTCTTCTTTATTAGTCTGTCTATTGGTCTATCTATTTTGCTAATCTTTTAAAAAAAACCAGCTCCTGGACTCTGATTTTTTGAAGGGTTTTTTGAGTCTCTATCTCCTTCAGTTTTGCTCTGATCTTAGTTATTTATTGTCTTCTGCTAGCTTTTGAATTTGTTTGCTTTTGCTTCTCTAGTTCTTTTAATTGAGATGTTAGGGTGTTGATTTTAGATCTTTCCTGCTTTATCCTGTGGGCATTTAGTGCTAGTAATTTCTCTATAAACATTGCTGTATCTGTGTCCCAGATATTCTGGTATGTTGTGTCTTTTTTCTCATTGGTTTCAAAGAACTTATTTATTTCTGCCTTAATGTCGTTACTTACCCAGTAGTCATTCAGGAGCAGGTTGCTTATTTTCCATGTAGTTGTGTGGTTTTGAATGTGCTTCTTAATCCTTAGTTCTAATTTGATTGCACTGTGGTCTGAGGGACTGTTATGATTTCTGTGCTTTTGCATTTGCTGATGAGTGTTTTACTTTCAATTATGTGGTCAATCTTAGAATAAGGGCGATGACGTGCTGAGAAGAATGTATAACCTGTTGATTTTGGGTGGAGAGTTCTGTAGATGTCTATCAGTTCTGCTTGGTCCAGACCTGAGTTCAAGTCCTGGATATCCTTGTTAATTTTCTGTCTTGTTGATCTGTCTAATATTGACAGTGTGGTCTTAAAGTTTCCCACTATTATTGTGTGGGAGTCTAAATCTCTTTGTAGAACTTGCTTTATGAATCTGGGTGCTTCTGTATTGGTTGCTTATATATTTAGAATAGTTAGCTTTTCTTGTTGCATTGATCCCTTTACTATTATGTAATGCCCTTCTTTGTCTTTTTTGATCTTTGTTGGTTTAAAGTCTGTTTTATCAGAGACTAGGATTGCAGGTTCTGCTTTTTTTGCTTTCCATTTGCTTGATAAATATTCCCTTCATCCCTTTATTTTGAGCCTATGGGTGTCTTTGCATGTTAGATGGGTCTCCTGAACACAGCGTGCCAATGGATGTTGACTCTTTATCCAATTTGCCAGTCTTTGTCTTTTAATTGGGGCATTTAGCTCATTTACATTTAAGGTTAATATTGTTATGTGTGAATATGATCCTGTCATTATGATGCTAGCTGGTTATTTTGCCTGTTAGTTGATGCAGTTTCTTCATAGTATTGATGGTCTTACAACTTGGTACATTTTTGCAGTGGCTGGTACTGGTTTTTCCTTTCCATATTTAGTGCTTCATTCAGGAGCTCTTGTAAGGCAGGCCCAGTGGTGACAAAATCTCTAAGCATTTGCTTGTCTGTAAAGGATTTTATTTCTCCTTTACTTATGAAGCTTAGTGTGGCTGGATTTGAAATTCTGGGTTGAAAATTCTTTTCTTTAATAATGTTGATAATTGGCCCCCACTCTCTTCTGGCTTCCAGGGTTTCTGCTGAGAGATCCACTGTTAGTCTGATGGGCTTCCCTTTGTGGGTAACCCAACCTTTTTCTCTGGCTGACCTTAACATATTTTCCTTCATTTCAACCTTGGTGAATCAGATAATTCTGTATCTTGAGGTTGCTCTTCTCAAGGAGTATCTTTGTGGTGTTCTCTGTATTTCCTGAATTTGAATGTTGGCCTGCCTTGCTAGGTTGGGGAGATTCTCCTGGAAAACATCCTGAAGAGTGTTTTCCAACTTGGTTCCATTCTCCCTGTCACTTTCAGGTACACCAATCAAATGTAGGTTTGGTCTTTTCACATAGTCCCATATTTCCTGGAGGTTTTGTTTGTTCCTTTTCACTATTTTTTCTCTAATTTTGTCTTCATGCTTCATTTCATTAAGTTGATTTTCAATCTCTGAAATCCTTTCTTCCTCTTCATCAATTCAGCTATTGGTACTTGTGTTTGTCTCACAAAGTTCTCGTGCTGTTTTTCAGCTCCATCAGGTCATTTATGTTCTTCTCTAAACTGGTTATTCTAGTTAGCAATTCCTCTTACCTATTTTCAAAGCTCTTAGCTTCCTTGCACTGGGTTAGAACATGCTCCTTTAGCTTGGAAGAGTTTGTTTTACCCACCTTCTGAAGCCTACTTCTGTCATTTCTTCAAACTCATTCTCCATCGAGTTTTGTCCCCTCGCTGGTGAGGAGTTGTGATCCTTTGGAGGAGAAGAGGTGTCTGGTTTTTGGAATTTTCAGCCTTTTTGGGCTGGTTTTTTCTCATCTTTGTGGATTTATCTACCTTTGGTCTTTGATGCTGGTGACCTTCAGATGGCGTTTCTGTGTGGACTTCTTTTTTGTTGATATTGATGCTATTCCTTTCTATTTGTTAGTTTTCCTTCTAACAGTCAGCCCCTTCTGCTGCAGGTCTGTTGGTGTTTGCTGGAGGTCCAATCCAGACCCTGTTTGCCCAGGTATCACCAGTGGAGGCTGCAGAACAGCAAAGATGGCTGCCTCTTCCTTCCTCTGGAAGCTTTGTCCCAGAGAGGCAACCGCAAGATGCCAGCCAGAGCTCTCCTGTATGAGGTGTTTGTCGGCTCCTGCTGGGAGGTGTCTTTCAGTCAGAAGGTATGGGGGCCAGGGGCCCTCTTGAGGAGGCAGTCTGTCCCTTAGCAGAGCTCGAGCACTGTACTGGGAGATCCCCTGCTCTCTTCAGAGCCAGCAAGCAGGAATGTTTAAGTGTGCTGAAGCTGCACCAACAGTCGCCCCTTTCCCCATGTTCTCTGTCCTAGGGAGATGGGAGTTTTATCTATAAGCCCATTTCTGGGGCTGCTGCCTTTCTTTCAGAGATGCCCTGCCCAGAGAGGACAAATCTAGAGAGGGAGTCTGGCTACAGTGGCTTTGCCAAGCTGTAGTGTGCTCTGCCCAGTTTGAACTTTTCAGTGGCTTTGTTTACACTTTGAGGGGAAAACTGCCTACTCAAGCCTCCTTCCATCAAGCTTGAGCATCTGAGGTCGACTTCAGACTGCTGTGCTGTCAGGGAGAATTTCAAGCCAGTGGATCTTAGCTTGCTGGGCTCATTGGGAGTAGGATCTTCTGAGCAAGACCTCTTGGCTCCCTAGCTTCAGCCCCCTTTCCAGCGGAGTGAACAGTTCTGTCTTGCTGGCGTTCCAGGCACCACTGAGGTATCAAAACAAACTCCTGCAGCTAGCTTACTGTCTGCCCAAATGCCAGCCCAGTTTTGTGCTTGAAACCCAGGACCCTGATGGCATAGGTGCCTGAGGGAATCTCCTGGTCTGTGGGTTGCGAAGACTGTGGGAAAAGCATAGTATCTGGGCCAGAGTATACCATTTCTCATGGCATAGTCCCTCATGGCTTCCCTTGGCTAGGAGAGGGAGCTCCCTGAACCCTTGCACTTCCTGGGTGAGGTGACTCTCCACCCTGCTTTGTCTTGCCCTCAGTGGGCTACACCCCACTGTATAACCAGTCCCAATGAGATGAGCTGTGTACCTCAGTTGGAAATGCAGAAATCACCTGCCTTCTGCATTGATCTCACTGGGAGCTGCAGACCGGAGCTGTTTCTATTCGGCCATCTTGCCAGCCACTGCCACACTCGTTATTTAACTGACTGGTATCATGTTTCTACAAGATGCTGGGACTAAACAGGGGATTTATATTATTAGAATGATGCCCTGCCCAGGAACGGGGTCAAATTTATTCCCAAAATGCACAGTGCATTTTGTGAGATTCTGTCAAAGATTAAAATTTCTACCACTGCCTCAGGAAAGAAGCTTTAGGATAAAGATGGCCTTTAAGATAGAGAGCTTTACAACAGCATTTTAAAATACAGAGGTTGTATTACCTAATTTGCAATGCAATTCATCCTTACCTCATTTATTAGCTTTGCCATTTCCAAATCAGTGCCCTTAGAGTAGAGATAGAATTAAGTAAAGATATATAAGGCTGTTGTATCTGCCACAGATCATTGTTGCCTAACTGGCACCTGAACATCAACAATCTAAGTATACTCAATGAGGACAAATTTCTATTTTTTTATAATATATGTAGGAGGACTGAATTATTTTGCTATTCTATTTAATATTTGTTAAGAGCATTAAATAAGGACCCCATTTCTTATCTGGGTTCTCTGTCTTACTGATTAAGCTTGCTAAGCTAGTCAAGAGTGTGACTTGATCTTTTGTAAACTGGAAATTGTATCTGCGCATCCTTTCTCTCAGCTGTCCCAAAACTATAACAAGAAGATTATTTTTAGCTGAGAATTTATGCAATTCTAACTTGATAAATATGTATGCTCCAGCCATCCTTCTGAGGTTTTATTTTCCTTGACATGAAAATACATTTATATCTAAACTGTTTATTTTGTGAAATAAATATTTATGTAAAATATTTAAGCATTTATGTAAAATATTTATCTTTGGAAAGTGTTTTATGACTCAATTCTCACTTATGTTCTGTAGGCTATTCTACCCATAAAAAATAAAAGTCTATAAATAGATCCCAGTTCAAGTGGCTGATTAAAGACATCAGACACTTGCTCTTTCCAGAAAGAAGAACCAGAATTAGAGAGAATATTAGGGTCAAACATAGAAGTCACAGGAAACACCTGAGTCACAGAGAGACAAGGAAGCAAGCATCAAGCTCAACCAAGATCAGCTGGAAGCATGTAGGGACTCACTCTTTTGTGGAGAGGGGAAGTGAAAGAACTTCAGCTGTCCACATTCCCATCACAAACTGTTGCAATCTGTATCACAGGACAGTTCCTCTGTCCATATGAACCCTGACACTAGCATGGATAGTGCTCTGGAAACCCCACAAGCATTCAATGTCTCTAGTCAACCATCTTGAGCTGGAATCTACTTATGGAGTTCCCTTCACCAGGCTGGGAACTTGTGCTGGATTACTCACCCCTAAGACCTAAAAGGCTGCAGAAGGGCACCATTGTTAGGGCACAGCCATAATGGGATTGCATCCTTCCCTGGCAACTACAGCCCCCATATCTCCACATCCCAGGATCCCCAAATGACATCCCTCAGTGTCCACCTAGTGGACCACAGTGGCACGGAAATGGCTGGACCCAAAGGTACTACAGGGTCCCCAGTACTCTAGCTCATAGGCAGTACTACTCCCCAGTGAAAGGCTAGTGCAGCACACCAAAACGGTGACCTCTGGGACAAACGAAACCAAAGCATGTACTTTCCAGAGCCTGAGAGTTCCCTCTCTGCAGCTATGAGAAGCAACCCTATCCCCAGCAGTGACACAGACTCTGTGCTCCGGCTCACAAGCAGAGTATGTGATACCTCCGCCCCACCCACATAGTGTCATCTCAGTTGTTTCCATCAGGAACCCAGGCAGGTAAGCCTAAGGTCTGACTGCCTGGGGATGGGAGCAGTGATCCCACACCTCCTAGTGGAGCAGCCTGTGCTCCAGATCATGCATAAAGAGCAAGACCCCCTCTCTCCCTTTACACATTGCTGCAGCCACAACTGCTGCTGCTGCCACTGGGAACTGGGGTGGGTGAACCAGAGGGTTGTCTGTCTGGGGCTGTGAGTGGCATCTGTGTCCCTAGTGGCAGTATGGTTCCCATGCTCAGGCTCATGCATGAAGGGTAGGGTCCCATTCCTTCTTATCCCTTCTCCATCTCTCTACAACACTGTAGTGCTGCTGCTGCCATGAGTGGACAAACCTGTGTCTAGGCCACAAGGGCTACAACTCCTAGGCAAGGACTAGTGGTTTTTATTATTTTTTATTTTTATTTTTTTTGAGATGGAGTCTCGCTTTGTTGCCCAGGCTGGAATGCAGTGGCATGCAGTGGAATGCAGGCTAGAAAGAGCGCAATCTTTGCTCACTGCAAGCTCGGCCTCCTGGGTTCACACCATTCTCCTACCTCAGCCTCCTGAGTAGGTGGGACTACAGGTGCCCGCCACCATGCCTGGCTAATTCTTTTGTATTTTTAATAGAGACGGGGTTAAACTGGGCCCAGAGACAGTGGGCTGGTGGGGCATGAGAGACACTAGCCAAGGTGGGTAAGGGAATGGTGACATCACCCCTCCCTTAGCCCCAGACTACACACCTCACAGCTCCAACAGAGACCCTTTCCCTCTGCTTGATGAGAGGAGAGGGAAGAGTGGGGAGGATTCTGTCTTGTATCCTGAGTACAAGCCTAGCAATAGCAGGATAGGGCACTGGTCAGAGTCATGAGACCTTTTTACCAGGCCCTAACTCCTGGACAACATTTCTAGACACAGCCAGGGCCAGAAAGTAACCTGCAACCTTGAAGGGAAGGGTCTGGTCCTGGCAGGATTTACCATCTGCTAACTGAAGAGTCCTTGGGCCCTGAATAACCAGCAGCAATAGCCAGATACTATGTCAAGGCCTTGGGTGAGACTCTGAGACTTTCTGGCTTCAGGTGAGTATCACCACATTCCCAGATGTGGTGACTACAGTGTGAGATTCCTTCTACCTAGAAAAGCAGAGGGAAAAGTAAAGGGAACTTTGTCTTGCACCTAGGTACCAGATAAGCCACACTGGGGAAGAGCACCAAGTGAACTCTTGGGGTCCCCAATTCAAGGACTTGGCTTTGGACAGAACTTCTGGACCTGCCCTGGGTCAGAGGGAAGCCCACTCAGCAGAAGGATGAGTCCCAGGTCAGGCAGCATTCACCACAAGCTGCTTGAAGAGTGCTTGGTCCTTAAGGAAACATTGGTGGTAGTCTGGTGGTACTTCCTGTGAGCCAGTGGTGACAGTGGTCACAAAGTGAGGTTCCTCTCCCATTGGGAAAGAGAAGGAAGAGTGGTAAGGTCTGCATCTTGTGGTTTGAGTGCCAGCTCAGCTGCAGTACAATAGAACACCAGGTAGATTTCTAAGGTTTTTCACTCTTGTCCCTAGCTCCCACATGACACCCCTGGACCTGCCTGGGGCCTGGAAGAACTCAGAACTCTGAAGAGAAGGACATAGGTCTGGCTGCCTTTGTCATCTGCTGACTGTAGAGCCAAAGTGACTTGAGCAAACATAGGCCATAGCTCGGGAGTGATTACAGCAGGTCTGGGGCAAGACCCAGTGATGTATAAACCTCAGGTCTGATCCAGCATAGTCCTAATGGTAGTGGCTCCAGGAGTGCTTGTATAACCAGTTCCAGGTGGCTCAAAACAGAGAGAGAGACTTCATTGGTTTGGGAGAAAGTAAAAGAAAGAAACAAGAGTCTCTTTCTGGTACTTCTTTTGAATCTTGTCCAAGACCATCAAGGTGGTACTTCTATGAGTCTGTAAGAACCACAGCATTACTGGGCTTGTGGTACCTCCTGAAGAAGATACAGCTTTGATCATAACACCCAAGTACATTCAAATACCTAGAAAGTCTTTCCAAAAAGGAAGGGTACAGACAAGCCCAGACTGAGAATGCTAAAATAAATAGTTAGCTCTCCCATGCCCAGTTACAGAAAAATATCTGCAAGTATCAAGACCATTCAGGAAAACATGACCTCACTGAGGACCAGAAATCAATTGTGGAGAAACAGAGATATGTGACCTTTTAGGCAGAGAATTCAAAATACTTATGTTGAGGAAACTCAAAGAAATTCAAGACAACAAAGAGAAGGAATTAATAATTCTATCAGACAAATTTAACAAAGAAATTGAAATAATTTTTAAAAATCAATCAGCAATCCCAGAGCTGAAAAATGTAACTGGGGTACTGAAGAATGCACCAGAGTCCTTTAATAGAACTGATCAAGCAGAAGAAAGGATTAGTGAGTCTGAAGAAATGGCTATTTGAAAATGCAAAGTCAGAGAAAAGCAAAAGAAAAAAGAATAAAAAACAAGGAAGCATGCCATGTCTACAGGTTTAAAAAAAATGCCTCAAAAGGGCAAATCTAAGAGTTATTGGCCATAAAGAGGAGGTAGAGAAAAAAATAGGAGTAGAAAGTTTATTTAAAGAGATAATAACAGAGAACTTTCCAAACCTATAGAAAGATACCAATATCCAAGTACAAGAATGTTATAGAACATCAAGTAGATTTAACCCAAGGAAGACTACCTCTAGGCATTGAATAATTAAACTCCCAAAGGTCAAGCATTTTGCTGAGGATTTTTGCATTCATGTTTATCAAGGATATTGGCCCAAAGTTTTCTCTTTTGTTGTTGTTGTGCCTTTTCCAGGTTTTTTTATCAGGATAATGCTGGCCTCATAGAATGAGTTGTAAAGGCATTGTAAATAGTTTTAGTAGAAATGGTACCAGATCTTTTTTGTAAGTACGGTAGAATTTGGCTGTGGATCTTTCTGGTCCTGGGCTTTTTTGGTTGGTAGGTTATTTGTTACTGATTCAGTTTTGGAGTTCATTATTTGTTTGTTAAGGGATTCAATTTCTTCCCGGCTCAGTGTGGGAGAATCTATGTGTCCAGGAATTCATAAATTTCTTCTAGGTTTTCTAGTTTGTGTGCATAGAATTATTCATAGCAGTTTCTAATGGTTACTTTTATTTCTGTGGGGTCAGTGGTAATATCTTGTTCATCATTTCTAATTGTGTTTATTTGGATCTTCTCTCTTTCCTTTTTTATTAGTCTAGCTAGTGGCTTAGCTATCTTATTTTTTTAAAGCAACTTCTATATTTGTTGATCTTTTGAATGGCTTTTCGTGTCTCCGTCTCCCTCGGTTCAGCTCAGATTCTGGTTATTTCTTGTCTTCTGCCAGCTTTAGGGCTGATTTGCTCTTGCTTCTTAAATTATTTCAGTTGTGATGTTGGGTTGTTAATTTGATATCTTTTTAACTTCTAGATATAGGCATTTTAGTGCTATTAATTTTCCTCTTAACACTGCTTTAGCTGTGTCCTGGATATTCTTGTATGTTATATCCCTGTTCTCATTAGTTTCAAAGAACATCTTGATTTCTGACTTAATTTCATTATTGACCAAAAGTCATTCAGGAGCATGTTGTTGGCTTTTCAAAAATTTAAACAAAATTGACAAACCTTTAGCTAGATTACTTAAGAAAAAAAAGAGAAGATCCAAAAATAAAAAATAAAATCAGAAATAGAAAGAAGACATTACAACTGTTACTGCTGAAATTCAAAGGATCGTTAGTGGCTACTCTGAGCAACTATATGACAATAAATGGAAAAATTCAGATGAAATGGACAAATTCCTAGACTTGTACAACCTACCAAGATTGAGCAATGAAGAAATCTAAAACCTGAACAAACAAATAACAAGTTACAAGATAGAAACCATAATAAAAAGTCTCCCAGTAAAGAAACGATCCCCAAAAATAGAGGAGGAAGTAATACTTTCAAACTCATTCTATGAAGCCAGGATTATCCTGATACCCAAACCAGACAAAGACATAAAAAAAAAGAAAATCACAAGCCAAGATCTCTATTATTGATGCAAATATCCTCAACAAGGTACTAGCAAATAGAATCCAACACTACATTAAAATGATCATTCATTATGACAAAGTGGAATTTATCTCTGGGATAGAAGGGTGGTTCAACATACATAAGTAAATCAATGTGATCCATCATATCAAGAGAATGAATGATAAAAACCATATGATCATTTCAATTGATGCTGACAAAGCATTTGATAAAATTCAACATCCCTTCATGATAAGTACCCTCAAAGAACTGGGGATAGTAAGAAGACCCTCAACTTAATAAAAGCCATATATGACAGACCCAATGTAATATGGAAAGGGAAAAATCTGAAAGCCTTTCCTCTAGTATCTGGAACGTGACAAAGATGCTCACTTCACCACTGTTATTTAAATAATACTGGAAGTCCTAGCTAGAGCAATGAAACAAGAGAAAGATATAAAGGGCATCCATTTTGGAATGGAAGAAGTCAAATTACCCTTGTTTGCAGATGACATAATCTTATGTTTGGAAAAACTAAAGACTTCACCACACAACTACTGGAACTGATAAATTCAGTAAAGTTGTAGGATAAAAATAAAAATACAAAATTCAGTAGCATTTCTGTATGCCAATAGTGAACAATCTGAAAAAGGATTCAAAATAGTAATCCCATTTACAAAAAATACCTAGGAATTAACTAAACCAATAAAAGTGACAGATCTCTACAAAGAAAACTATAAAAACAGATGAAAGAAATTTAAGAGACACCAAAAAATAGAAAGATATTCAGTGTTCATGGATTGGAAGAATCAATATTGTTAAAATGTCCATACTACCCAAAGTGATCTACAGATTCAATGCAGTCCCTATCAAAATACCAATGATACTCTTCACAGTAATAGAGAAAACAACCCTAAAATTTCTATGGGGCCACAAAAACTCAGAATACCAAAAGCTACCCTAAGCAAAAAGAACACAACCGAAAGAATCACATTAATTGACTTCAAATTATACTACAGAGCTATAGTAACCAAAAACTGCAAGGTACTGGCATAAGAGCAGATACATAGACCAATGGAACAGAATAGAGAACCCAGAAACAAATCCACACAACTACAATGAACTCATCTTCACCTAATGTGCCAAGAACATACACTGGGGCAAAGACAGTCTTTTCAACAAACAGTGCTGGGAAAACTGCATATCCATATGCAGAAGAAAACAGAACCCTATCTGTCACCACTGAGTAAATACCCAACAAGGACAGGCAACCAAAGCACAAAACAAATGGGATCACATCAAATTAGAAAGCTTCTGCACAGCAAAGAATACAATCAGAAAAGTGAAGAGACAACCCACAGAATAGGAGAAAATATTTGAAGTCTACCCATCTGACAAAGGATTAATAACGAGACTATATAATGAGCTCAAACAACTTTCTAGGAAAAAAATCTAATAATCTGATTTTAAAATGGGCAAAAGATTTGAATAGACATTTCTCATATAAGACATACAAATGGCAACCAGGTATTTGAATAGGTCTCAACATGATTGATCATCAAAGAAATGCAAATCAAAACTACAATGAGATTTTATATCACCCCAGTTAAAATGGCTTATATCCAAAATACAGGCAATAATGAATGTTGGTGAGGTGTGGAAAAAAGAGATCCCTATTACACTGTTGGTGGGAATGCAATTTAGTACAACCACTACAGAGAATAGTTTGTAGATTCCTCAAAAAATGAAATATAGAGCTACCACGTGACCCAGCAAAACCACTGCCGGGTATATACCGAAAAAGAAAGGAAATCAGTATACATTTAAATAAAAAAAAAAAATCCGATAAGATGACCAAATAGAAACAGCTCCAGTCTGTAGCTCCCAGCAAGATCAGCACAGAAGGTGGGTGATTTCTACATTTCCAACTGAGATACCCAGCTCATCTCACTGGGACTGGTTAGATAGAGGGAACAGTCCATGGAGCACAAGCCAAAGCAGGGTGGGGCGTGGCCTCACCCAGGAAGTGCAAGTGTTCAGGAAATTCGCTCCCCTAGCCAAGGGAAGCCATGAGGCACTGTGCCATGAGGAAGAGTGCACTAAAGACCAGATACTACGCTTTTCCCATAGTCTTCGCAACCCACAGACCAGGAGATTCCCTCAGGTGCCTATGCCATTAGGGCCCTGGGTTTCAAGCACAAAATTGGGAGGCCATTTGGGAAGACACCAAGCTAGCTGCAGGAGTTTTTTGTTTTTTTTTTTTTTCATACCTCAGTGGTGCCTGGAATGCCAGAGAGACAGAGCTGTTCACTTCCCTGGAGAGGGGGCTGAAGCCAGGGAGACAAATGATCTAGCGAGGCAGGTCCCAGTCCCACTGAGCCCAGCAAGCTAAGATCTACTGACTTGAAAGTCTCCCTGCCAGCATAGCAGTATGAAGTCAACCTGGGATGCTTGAGCTTGGTCAGGGGAGGGATGCTCACCATTACCGAGGCTTGAGTAGGCAGTTTTCCCATCACAGTGTAAACAAAGCCACCTGGAAGTTCGAACTGGGCACAGCTCACCTCAACTTGGCAAAGCCATCATAGCCAGACTGCCTCTTTAGATTCCTCCTCTCTGGGGAGGGCATCTCTGAAAGAAAGGCAGCAGCCCAGGTCAGGGGCTTATAGACAAAACTCCCACCTCACTGGGACAGAACACCTCGGGGAAAGGGTGGCTGTGGGTGCAGCTTCAGCAGACTTAAACGTTCCTGCCTGCCAGCTCTAAAGAGAACAGCAGATCCACCAGGACAGTGCTAGAGCTCTGCTAAAGGACAGACTGCCTCCTCAAGTAGGTCCCTGACCCTGTGCCTTATTACTGAAAGACAGCTCCCAGCAGGGGTCAACAGACATCTCATACAGAAGAGCTCTGACTGGCATTTTGTAGGTGCCCCTCTGAGATGAAGCTTCCAGAGGCAGGAACAGGCAGTCATCTTTGCTGTTCTGCAGCCTCTGCTGGTAATGCCCAGGCAAACAGGGTCTGGAATGGACCTCCAGCAAACACCAGCAGTCCTGCAGCAGAGGGGCCTGACTGTTAGAAGGAAAACTAACAAACAGAAAGGAATAGCATGAACATCAAAATAAAGGACGTCCACACAGAAACCCCATACAAAGGTTACCCACATCAAAGACCAAAGGTAGATAAATCCACAATGATGAGGAAAACCCAGCTCAAAAAGGTTGAAAATTCCAAAACCCAGAATGCCTCTTCTCCTCCAAAGGATCACAACTCCTTGCCAGCAAGGGAACAAAACAGAACAGAGAAGGAGTTCGACGAACTGGCAGAAGTAGATTACAGAAGGTAGGAAATAACAAACTCCTCCAAGTGAAATAAGCATGTTCTAACCCAATGCAAGGAAACTAAGAACATTGAAAAAATGTTAGAGGAATTGCTAACTAGAATAACCAGTTTGGAGAAGAACATAAATGACCTGATGGAACTGAAAAACACAGCACAAGAACTTTGTGAATCATACACAAGTATAAATAGCCAAATTGACCAAGGGGAAGAAAGAATATCAGACACTGAAGATCAACTAAATGAAATAAAACATGAAGACAAGGTTAGAGAAAAAAGGATGAAAAGGAACAAACAAAGCCTCAAAGAAATACTGGACTCTGTGAAAAGACGAAACCGACATTTCATTGGTGTACCTGAAAGTGATGGGGAGAACGGAACCAAGTTGGTAAACACTCTTCAGGATATTATGCAGGAGAAGCTCCCCAATCTAGAAAGACAGGCCAACATTCAAATTCAGGAAATACAGGGAACACCACAAAGATACTCCTCAGGAAGGGCAACCCCAAGACTCATAATTGTCAGATTAACCAAGGTTGAAATGAAAAAAACAAAAATGTCAAGGGCAGCCAGAGAGAAAGGTCAGGTTATCCATAAAGAGAAGCCAATTACACTAACAGTGGATTTATTTCCAGAAACACTACAAGCCATAAGGGAGAGGGAGCCAATATTCAACATTCTTTAAAAAAAAAGAATTTTCAACCCAGAATTTCATATCCAGCTAAACTAAGCTTCATAAGCAAAGAAAAAATAAAATCCTTTATAGACAAGCAAATGCTGAAAGATTTTGTCACCACCAGGACTGCCTTACAAGTGCTTCTGAATGAAGCACTAAATATGGAAAGGATAAACCAGCACCAGCCACTGCAAAAACATACCAAATTGTAAAGACTATTGACACTATGAAGAAACTGCATCACCTGACAGGTAAAATAACCAGCTAGCATCATAATGGCGGGATCAAATTCACATATAACAATATTAACCTTAAATGTAAACAAACTAAATGCCCCAATTAAAAGACAAAGACTGGCAAATTGGATAAAGAGTTAAGACCCATTGGTGTGCTGTATTCAGGAGACCCGTCTCACGTGCAAAGACACACAGGGGATCAAAATAAAGGGATGGAGGGATATTTACCAAGCAAATGGAAAGCAAAACAAACAAACAACAAAAAAAGAAGGGCTTGCAATCCTAGTCTCCGATAAAACATACTTTAAACCAACAAAGATCAAAAAGGACAAAGAAGGGCATTACATAATGGTGAAGGGATCAATGCAACTAGAAAAGCTAACTATCTTAAATATATGTGCAACCAATACAGTAGCACCCAGGTTCATAAAGCAAGTTCTCAGAGACCTACAAAGAGACTTAGACTCCCACATGATAGTAGTGGGAGACCTTAACACCTCACTGTCAATATTAGATCAACAAGATAGAAAATTAACAAGGATATTCAGGATGTGAACTCAGCTCTGGACCAAACGGACCTAATAGACATCTACAGAACTCTCCACCCCAAATCAACAGAATATATATTCTACTCAGCACCACATCACACTTATTATAAGATTGACCATATAATTGAAAGTAAAACACTCATCAGCAAATGCAAAAGAATGGAAATTATAACAAACAGTTCCTCAGGCCACAGTGCAATCAAATTACAACTAAGGATTAAGAAACACAATCAAAACTGCACAGCTAAATGGAAACCGAGCAACCTGCCCCTGAATGACTACTAGGTAAATAATGAAATTACGGCAGAAATAAATAAGTTCTTTGAAACCAACGAGAAAAAAGACACATTGTACCAGAATCTCTGGATACAGCTAAAGCAGTGTTTATAGGGAAATTACTAGCACTAAATGCCCACAGAAGAAGGTGGGAAAGATCTAAAATTGACACCCTAACATCACAATTAAAACAACTAGAGAAGTAAGAGCAAAAAATTCAAAAGCTAGCAGAAGACAAGCAATAACTAAGATCAGAGCAGAAATGAAGGAGATAGAGACACAAAAAACCCTTCAAAAAATCAGAGTCCAGGAGCTGGTTTTTTGAAAAGATTAACAAAATAGAGAGACTACTAGCCAGACTAATAAAGAAGAAAAGAGAGAAGAATCAAACAGATACAATACAAAATAATAAAGGAGGTATCACTACTGATTCCATAGAAATACAAACTGCCATCAGAGAATACTATTATCACCTCTATGCAAATAAACTAGAAAACCTAGTGCAAATGGATAAATTCCTTGACACCTATACCCTGCCAAGACAACCAGACAGAAGTCAAATCCCTGAATAGACCAATAACAAGTTCTGAAATTGAGGCAGTAATTAATAGCCTACTGACTGAAAAAAGCCCAGGAGCAGATGGATTCATAGCCAAATTCTACCGGAGGTACAAAGAGGGGCTGGCACCACTACTTCTGAAACTATTCCAAATAGAAAAAGAGCGACTGCTCCCTACCTCATTTTTTCAGGCCAGCATCATTCTGATACCAAAATCTGGCAGAGATGAACCAAAAAAGGAAATTTCAGGCCAATATCCCTGATGAACATCGATGCAAAAATCCTCAATAAAACACTCTTAAACTGAATCCAGAAGCATATCTAAAAGCTTATGCACCACAATCAAGTTGGCTTCATCCCAGGGTTGCAAGGCTGTTTCAGCATATGCAAATCAACAAACGTAATCCATCACATAAGCAGAACCAATGACAAAAACTACATGATTATCTCAACAGAGGCAAAAAATGTCTTAATAAAATTCAACAACCTTTCATGCTACAAGCTCTCAATAAGCTAGGTATTGTTGGAACGTAGTTCTAAATAATAAGAGCTATTTATGACAAACACACAGCCAATATAAAACCAAATAGGCAAAAGGTGGAAGCATTCCTTTTGAAAACTAGCACAAGACAAGGATGCCCTCTCTAGCCACTCCTATTCAACATAGTATTGGAAGTTCAGGACAGGGCAATCAGGCAAGAGAAAGAAATAAAGTGTATTAAAATAGGAAGAGAGGAAGTCAAATTGTCTCTGTTTGCAGATGACATGACTGTACATTTAGAAAACCCCATCGTCTTAGCCCAAAATCTCCTTAAGCTGATAAGCAACTTCAGCAAAGTCTCAGGATACAAATTCAATGTGCAAAATCACAAGCATTCCTATACACCAAAAATAGACAGACAGATAGCCAAATCATGAGTGGATGCCCATTCATAATTGCTACAAAGAGAATAAAATACCTAGGAATACAATTTACAAGGTATATGAAGAACCACTTCAAGGAGAACTACAAACCACCGTTCAAGGAAATAAGAGCGGACACAAACAAATGGAAAAACATTTCATGCTCACAGATAAAAAGAATCAATATTGTGAAAATGGTCATAATACCCAAAGTAATTTATAGATTCAATACTATCCCCATCAAGCTACCATTGACTTTCCTCACAGAATTAGAAAAAAAAAATACTTTAAATTTCACATGGAACCAAAAAAGAGCCTGTATAGCCAAGAGAATCTTAAGCAAAAAGAACAAAGCTGGAGACATCACACTACCTGACTTCAAACTATACTATAAGGTTACAGTAACCAAAACAGCATGGTACTGGTACCAAAGAGATATATAGACCAATGGAACAGAAAAGAGGCCTCAGAAATAATGCCACACATCTACAACCATCTGGTCTTTGACAAACCTGACAAAAACAAGCAATGGGGAAAGGATTCCCTATTTAATAAATGGTATTGGGAAAACTGGCTAGCCATATGCAGAAAACTGAAACTGGACCCCTTCTTTACACCTTATACAAAAATTAACTCAAGATCAATTAAAGACTTAAACGTAAGACCTAAAACCATAAAAACCCTAGAAGAAAACCCAAGGCAATACCATTCAGGACATAGGCATAGGCAAAGACATCATGACTGAAACACAAAAAGCAATGGCAACAGAAGCCAAAATTGACAAATGGAATCTAATTAAAGTAAACAGCTTCTGCACAGCAAAGGAAACTTTCATCAGAGTGAACAGGCAACCTTCAAAATGGGAGAAAATTTTTGCAATCTATCTGACAAAGGGCCAATATCCAGAATCTACAAAGAACTCAAACAAATTTACAAGAAAAAAGCAAACAACCCCATCAAAAAGTGGGTGAAGGATATGAACAGGCATTTATCAAAGGAAGACATTTATGCAGCCAACAAACATGAAAAAAATCTCATCATCACTGGTCATTAGAGAAATGCAAAGCAAAACCACAATGGGATACCATCTCCCACCAGTCAGAATGGTGATCATTAAAAAGTCAGGAAACAACAGATGCTGGAGAGGATTTGGAGAAACAGGAACACTTTTACACTGTTGGGAGTGTAAATTAATTCAACCATTGTGGAAGACAGTGTGGCAATTCCTCAAAGATCTAGAAATACCATTTGACCCAGAAATACCATCACTGGGTATATACTGAAAGGATTATAAATCATTCTACTATAAAGACACATGCACATATATGTTTATTGCAGCACTGTTCACAATAGCAATGACTTGGAACCAACCCAAATGCCCATTGATGGTAGATTGGATAAAGAAAATCTGGCACATATATGCCATGGAATACTATGCACCCATAAAAAGGATGAGTTCATATCCTTTGCAGGGACGTGGATGAAGCTGGGAACCATCATTCCCAGCAAACTAACACAGGAACAGAAAACCAAATACCGTATGTTCTCACGCATAAGTTGGAGTTGAACGATGAGAACACATTGACACAGGGAGGGGAACATCACACAGCGGTGCTGTCGGGGGGTGCAGGGCTAGGGGAGGGATAGCATTGACAGAAAAACCTAAAGTAGATGATGGGTTAATGAGTGCAGCAAACCTCCATGGCACTTGTATATCTATGTAACAAACCTGCATATTCTGCACATGTATCCCAGAACTTAAAGTATAACGTAATAAAAACAATCTTCATTTCCATGTTTGTTGCAGCACTGTTCACAACAGCCAGATTTTGGAAGCAACCTAAGTGTCTATTAACAGATGAGTGAATAAAGAAAATGTGGTACATATACACAATAGAGTACTATTCAACCATAAAAAGAATGAGATCCTATCATTTACAACAACACAGATGGAACTGGAGGTCATTATGCTAAGTTAAAGAAGCCAGGCACTGAAATACAGAAATTGCATGTTCTCACTTATTTGTAAGACCTAATAATCAAAGCAGTTGAACTCGTGGAGATAAAGAGTTGAAAGATGGTTATCAGAGCTAGGAAGTATAGGTGGGGGCTGGCGGATAGGGGGGAATGGTTAATGGGTTCAACAATAATCGACAGAAAGAACGAATAAAACCTCATATTTGATAGCACAACTGGGTGACTATAATAATAATTTCATTTTACATTTTCAAATAACCAAGCGAGAGTGGACCATTTGTCATACAATGGATAAATGCTGGAGGAGATGGATACTCCATTTACATGATGTGATTAGTATGCACTGCCTGTAGCAAAACATCTCACATACCCCATAAATATATACCCCTATTATGTACTCACAAAAATTAAAATAATTTTTTTTAATTTTAAAAATATATGCAAGAAGAAACAAGAGAAAAAGGAAGGAAAAAAGGACGTAGGAAACAAAATATAACAGGAACAAAGTCTCACGTATCAATAGGAACTCTGAATGGAAGTAAATTAAATTCTCCACTTGAAAGATATAGATTGGCTACATATGTATTTTTTAAAAACAGTATCCAAATATATGCTGCCAATAGGAAACACTTTACCTCTAAAGGTACATATAGACTGAATATGAAGAGATGGAAAAAGATATTCCATGCCAATGAAAACCAAAAGCAAGCAGGAGTAGATATACTCAGATAAAACAGAATTTAAGTCAAAAACAGTCTTTAAAAAGCAAAAGTTATTTTATAATAATAAATGGACCAATTGAGTAAGAGGATATAATTCTAAATATACAGGCACCCAACACGGGAGCACCCAGATTAATAAAGAAAATATCACTTGATCTAAAGAAAGATATATGATCCCCACTCAGCATTAGACTGATCAACTACACACAAAATCAGCACTAAACATTGGACTTAAATTAGACTTCAAACCAAATGGACCTTACAGGTATTTACAGAACATTATATCCAACAGCTGCAGAATACATTTATCTCATCAGTCCATGGAACATTCTCCAGAACTGATCATATATTAGGCCACTAAACAAGTTTCAAAATTTTTAAAATATCAAAGTCATATCATGTATCTTCTTAGACCACAATGGAATAAAACTAAAAATCATTACCAAGGAAGATTTTGAAAACTATACAAATATATGGAAATTAAACAACATTCCTAAAGAACTATTGGGTGAATAAAGAAAATGAAAATCAAAAAAATTATTGAAAAAATGAAAATGGAAACACAACATACTAATCTGTGGAACACAGCAAAAGCTGTGCTAAGAGGGGTGTTTATAGTAATAAACACCTATATCAACAAAACAGAAAGATTTTAAATAATCTAATGATGCACTTCAAGGAACTACAAAAGCAAGAACAAACCAAACCCAAAATTAACAGAAAAAAAAATAAACAATAAAGATCAGAGTATAACTAAACAGAGACTTAAAAAAATACAAAAAATTAATGAAGTGAAAAGTTGGTTTTTTAAAAAGTTTAAAAAATTGAGAAACTTTTAACTAGACTAACAAAAAGACAAACAAAATCAGAAATGAAAAAGGAGACACTACAATTGATAACACAGAAACACAAAAGATCATCAGAGACTGTGATAACTATACACTAACAAATAGAAAAACCTAGAGGAAATGGATAAATCCCTGGAAACATAACCTACCACGAATAAATCAACAAGAGCTAGAAAACCTGAGAGCCCAATAACAAGTAGTGAGACTGACTCAGTAACAAAAATTCTCCAAACAAAGAAGAGCTCAATACTGGATAGATTCAATGCTGAATTCTAGCACATATTAAAAGAGTAAATATTAATTCTCCTCCTCAAAGTATTCTAAAAAATTGAAGAGGAAGGAATTCTCCCTAACTCATTCTACAAGGCCTGCATTATTCCAATACAGAAACCAGACAAGGATACAATTAAAAAGAAAACTACAAGTGAATACTTCTGATGAACATAGACGCAAAAATCCTCAACAAACTATTAGCAAACCAAATCCAACAATACATCAAAAAGATAATACAACATAATCAAGTAGAATTTAAAGGATGCAAGGAAGATTTCATATACAGAAATAAAAAAAAATGTGATATATCACATCAACAGAATGAAGAACAAAAACTATATTGTCATCTTAATAGACATAGAAAAAGCATTTGATAAAATTCAATACCTCTTTATGATAAAAATTCTCAACAAACTAGGCATGGTTGAACCACACCTCAAAATAATAAAGGTCATATATGACAATTTCACAGTTAACATTATGCCAAATGGATAAAAGTTGAAAACATTTTCTCTGGAACGAGACAAGTATGCTCACTTTCTTCATTCCTATTCAAGATGGTACTTGAACTCCTAGCTGAACAATCAAGCAAAAAAAATAAAATAAATAAAATGCATCCAGGTTGGAAGAGAGGAAATCAAATTGTCTCCTTTTGAAGATGACATAATTGTATATCTAGAAAAACAAAGACTCCACCAAAAAAACTCTTAGAAGTGATTTAAAAAATTCAATAACTTTGCAGGATGTAAAATCAACATACAACAATCAGTAGCATTTTTATACAACAACAATGATATAACCAAAAAAGAAATCAAGAAGGCAATCCGATTTACAGTAGCTACAAATAACAATATGAGAACAAAATTTAATCAAGGAGGTGAGAGATATCTACAATTAAAACGCAAAAAAAAAAAAAAACCTGATGAAAAATATTGAAGAAGACACACAAAAAAGGACATTTCATGTTCATAGATTGGAAGAATTAATATCATTGAAATTACCACACTGCAAATAGCAGTCTATGAATTCAATGCAGTCCTATAAAAACATTAATGTCATCTGTGACAAAAATAGTAAAAACAGTCCTAAATTTGTATGGAACCAAAGAAGAGCCCAAATAGCCAAAGCAATACTAAGCAGAAAGAACAAAGCTAGAGGCATCAAACTACTTGACTTCAAAATATATTACAAGGTAATAGTAAATAAAACAGCATGCTATTGGTATAAAAATAAATGCACAGACAAATTAAACAGAATAAAGAACCCAGAAATAAATCCACATTTTTACAGCCAGTCTTCAACAAAGCTGCCCAAAACAGTGTCCTTGAGGAAGGACACTCTTCAATAAATTGTGCTGGGAAAATTGGATAACTGTATACAGAATAATGATACTGAACTCTTACCTCTCACCACATACAAAAGTCAACTCAAGATGGATTAAAGACTTAAACATAAGACCTGAAACTATAAGACTACTGGAGGAAAATGTAGAGAAAACTCATCAGGACATTGGTCTAGGCAAAGATTTTATGGCTAAGACCTCAAAAGCACAGGCAAAAAAAAAAAAAAGAAAAAAGACAATGGGATTTAATTAAACTAAAATTCTTCTGTGCAGAAAAAAAAAAAAAAGAGTGAAGGAACAACCTCTTGAATGGGAGAAAATAATTGCAATTTACTCATACAACAGGTGACTAATATCCAGAATATACGAGTAACTCAAACAACTCAAGAGTAATAAATAATCTCATTTAAAAATGGGCCAATGACATGAATAGACGTATCTTAAAAGAAAACATACAAATGGCCAACATGTATATCAAAAATGCTCATTATCACTAATCATTAGTGAAATGTAAATCAAAACCACAATGAGATATCATCTCATCCCAGTCAGAATGGCTGTGATTAAAAAGACAAATAACAGATATTAATGAGGATGTGGAGAAAAGCTCTTATATGCTGTTGGTGGAAATGTGAATTAGTATATCAATATGAAAAATGGTATGGAGATTTCTTAAGAAAAGTAAAAATAGAACTGCCATATAATCTAACAATCTCACTACTGGGCATCTATCCAAAGGAAAAGAAATCAGCTATACCAAAGGGATGCCTGCACTCACATGTTTATTGCAGCACTATTCACAGTAGCCAAGATTTGGAAGCAACCTAAGTGCTCACCAACAGACTAATGGATGAAGAAAATGTGGTATATACACACAATGGAATACTATTAAGCCATTAAAAAAATTGTGTCATTTTCAGCAACATGGATGAAACTAGAGGTTATGTTAAGTAAAACAAGCCAGTCAGAGAAAGACAAATATCATATCTTCTCACTCATATGTGAAGACTAGAAAATTTGATCTCATGGACATAGAGAATAGAATGATAGATACCAGAGACTGTGAAGAGTAGATGAGGAAGGGGGAATGAAGAGAGATTGATTATGAGTACTAACATACAGTTAGACAGAAGAAATTCTCATATTTAATAGCAGACTATGGTGACTCATACTTAGCAACAATATTACTTATATTTCAAAGTAACTAGAAGAGAGAACTTAAAATCATACCAACAAATAAAAATGATAAACACTCGAGGTGGTGGCAACCTCAAAACCATGACTTGATGATTACACATTCTGTACATGTAACAAACACATGTACTCCATAAATATGTAAAATATTGTGTATCAATAAAAGAGAAAAAAATCCAAAAATAAATTCACTCCATATATTTTATTTAGTGGACTTTATCAGGAAATGAGACATCTTACATATGTGAATTTTCCACAAATTTGAAGCTTGAGTGCTAATCATTAAAATTTTGATCATATTGATGAAAATGTTTCTAAAATATATCATCCTACCAATTTTAAATTAGAGTTTTGAACACATTCACTGTCTTGCCCCAGGTTATGTGAAATTTTCCTGCTCTCTGCTTGTAATATAGTCTACAGAACTTTTGGTCAGTCGAGCAAGCTGCTACATGTCCCACTGATGCACATATTGATGACATCATGCCAATTGGACCTGGGGGGCTGACAAAATACATAAGTGCCAGAATACAATTGACCCTCCATATTTAGTATAACAATTATTTATATAGCATTTACATTGTGTCAGGTATTATAAGTAATACCTGATGGAGCAGAGGGACAGAGCATTCAGTAGAAAGGGCAAAGACACAAAAACTCTTTCCCAACTCCTGCAACTACCCATTTCACATTTATTTTCTTTTGCAGTTCACTACTGAATAGCGGGGTTGTGCCTTTCATTTGGAAGACTCCCTCAGCTCTAATGATTGAGTGGGATCAGGTTGGAGTTCTGGTACCAGGAAGCATAATGGACTACTTAGACCAGCTCTTTCCTAATGTTTAAAGAAAGGAGGCAAAAGGATTCTTGAAGGGTACTTATTCCTCAGCTCCATATCATTATGGAAAGTGAGTACATAGAAATTATAGGCAGTGAGCCATAGCTAACAATAAATACTGCATTTGTCCAGAGCCTCCCAGCTGCATTCTATCTAGGCATTGCAAAGAAACCAGCATCTGACAAACCACAATTGTAGCAGCCTTTAGTTGTTGCCCAGTCCCTCTCCTTGGCTATCATTTTTTCCTTGAGTCATGGCAAGCAGGCCCTCACATAGCACTTCAGGCACATTGTTAGAGAAGCAGCAGAACACAGGGTACAAAAATTGAGCCTTGGAGTCAAACACTCCTGAGTTTAAATTCCAGTACCTATGTAGTCATAGAGCATTTTCATATTTTGGCTAACAATTCCTTTACACTGATAAATGTTTTCTTTCCTGGTCAGGAACCAAGCATCTTCTATGCAGAAATATTTAATGCTACCAAGTCTGGAGAAGTCATAAAAATGGGATCTAGGATAAGGAATGCTATACACATCCAAAGAGACCCAACTTTGTCAGGTGTCTTGGAACTTGCTGACCAAGCTCTGTCATTATCTTGTTTCTTTCAGGAGGTCAAGGTAAACCCCAGTTCCAGTGCTTGCTTGCTTGCTTGCTTGCTTGCTTGCTTTTTTTTTTTTTTTTTTTTTTGAGACAGAGTCTCGCTCTATCACCCAGACTGGAGTGCAGTGATGCAATCTCAGCTCACTGCAGGCTCCGCCTCCCAGCTTCATGCCATTCTCCTGCCTCAGCCTCCTGAGTAGCTGGGACTACAGGTGCCCTCCACCACACNTTTTTTGAGACAGAGTCTCGCTCTATCACCCAGACTGGAGTGCAGTGATGCAATCTCAGCTCACTGCAGGCTCCGCCTCCCAGCTTCATGCCATTCTCCTGCCTCAGCCTCCTGAGTAGCTGGGACTACAGGTGCCCTCCACCACACCTGGCTAATTTTTTGTATTTTTAGTAGAGACGGGGTTTCACCGTGTTAGCCAGGATGGTCTCTATCTCCTGACCTCATGATCTGCCTGCCTTGGCCTCCCAAAGTGCTGGGATTACAGGCTTGAGCCACCGCACCCGGCCTCCAATGCTAAATATTTTTCTGTCTTCATTGTCAACCTTTGAAATGGTCTTGATGCTTAACTAACTTTTTTCAATTTTTTGGAATCTAGGGATTGATGATCATACATTAAAGGTTTGGGTGGTGAAAAACTACTATTGTCCTTCAGCTTTGGAAAAACATTTTACTGACAACTTGGAGCACATATGTTTTAATTATTTAAAGCCTAGTAGCCTAAATATGATGCCCAGTGAGAATGGTATTAATATAACACTAGAGAAAGGTATATAGTATAGAAGAAAAATTAGTACTTGGGACAGGAAAATGTGAAAAACAGGTGTCTTTGTCTACATAGACAAATAGCTCTATATAGCTCTCTTATTACACAAAGTGCAATAGTAACAACATCATCAAGCGATGTAAATGATAGCTTTTCTGGGAGAAATCCATCAAGAACAATTACTATATTAGTAACAACAAAAACACCTTATGATCACTGTAAAAGCAGTAGGTCAACAGGCATTAAGAAATGTAAAAGTTGTCATTTCATAGCAAGCACAGTTATGCAAACAATTTTCCAAATGGTACCCCAAAGGAAAAGTTACATTGGAAAATTAAACCTCATCCGCACCTTCTAAAAAAATCCAGTAATATCTATCTCTAACCATTTTTATAGTGACAGCTTCTCTGCCAGTTGTATTATGAGTTTTAGAAAAGGGAGAAGAAAAAGGATTGACATAGCCTCACAACTGCACAGACACTGAGCTTCTGATCTTCTGTATGTGAATACTTTAATCTATCACATTTTCAGTGGGTTTTATGTTCAACCAGGGGGTTTAGCATTTGATTTCCTAGGTTACTGAGCAGTAGGCACTCTCTCTCTGTTATTGGATAAATCATTTCAGGATCAGACTATACTGGTTCCTTCTCCAAAATGCATTGTCAGTCACCCGATAAGAAATGCTTCTAACCCTCTGCTAAAGCCTCCACCTCAGCCAGGGCCACTAGGTGTCTGGTTCTTCCTTAGGTTTCACTCTCAAGAAGCACTGATAGAAAGTGTCTTAAAAATATAATCAATATACTTAATAATAGTATCAAACTTTTGCCCAATGTTGTAATCTGGTTAGAGGCTCATTCTCTAGTTCTGAAGGTGAAAGAGCTGGTTCTTTTTTCTAGTCTCTCTTTTTTCTCAGAGAGAAAACAGACTTACGGACTTGCCTCCCTGCCTTCTCAGAAAATGGGAAAATGGATTTTAACGAAGAAAGAAAGTATGAAAATGTTTGGAAATGTATTTGTACTTACCAGGTATACAATGATAGAGTTTTTGGATAGGGAGTAATGCTAACACTTGACAGAATAGGACAATTATTTGGCCATATTTTTGAGGATCTGATGTTGCCTTTGTTAGCCCCACTAGCTCTGAGAATCCACCTTTCTTCTCTAGAGACAACTTTTAGTCCAAACTTCCATGTCAGATTGTATAGGAGCACAACCACCTCCTACAAGTCACCCGTGATCTCCTGTGGGATGGTTTCTATAAGGTCTATACTGACAAACTTACCCAGTAAAACTGAGTTCTACAGCTCTGGTTCAAAGTTCTGTCGTTATACATTATAGCCCTTAGGCACCTTATATTCAAACTCTCACTACTTTCTGCTTGTTTAATTCCGAACGACAAGACATTCACCCACCAGGGCTCCTTGTTTGGGTCCACTCCAGCAGCTTGGAACTCTTCTTTCTTTTGGGATGACACAGCACCTTTAGTATAAAATAAGATATGGGTCACATATTCCTTGCTTTGAAACATAACAGACACACATACCTTTTTGTCTGTTTATTTTTTTTTTAAGAGTGATGCATGGATTAGAGTTTCCTAGGCAAAATCCTGAAGCTTTTTAAGATGTGGAGTGCACAGAGTTCTCAAATGCTTGGTCATTTGAAAACTGCATCTCTGATGTCCTGGCTACTTGGTCAGACTCTTATCTTTGAAATGTAGCTTAGATCATCATAAGGACCTTTGATGGGTACTGCTGAGAGCGTTTTTTGCATACGCATAAGAAAAGATACATTTCTCTTATCACCATGAAACTGCATTGCTTCAAAAAGATGAACTAATCAGAAGCAGCTGGAATGAATTAGAGACATTGACAACTCAAAAATGAGACATAAGTGATCCTGTGGGGGAAAAGCACTTTTAAATTGTTTAAATGTGCTTGTCTAACATGTCACTAAAAGCTGTAATCTTCCATTTTCCATTAACAACTCCATCAATTTTCCTCTAATGTTTTAAATTAACTGTCTTCTCTCAAACATGATGCTGTTCAACATTTGAAAAAAATGGTCCCTGTTTTTTTTAATTCCAGATTTAGAAAACTGAAATATGCAGCACATTTTGATAAAAGTTTATTCATGCTAGAGGTTGGCATGTTTCCTATCACTTGAAATTTTAGAGCATTGCCCCCAAATAAATGTGCCTATTCTTTTATACATTTTATGATCCCTGTGATGGCAGCATTATAACTCTGCCAAACAGGAGAAAATTACATTGTTTTTATAAAATTTCCAAGAGATGACCTTGTTTTCACTTAATTAATTTTATGCTTGCATCCTTGTTCTCTTCTGACAATGACTTTTCTGGAGAATGAAAAACAAAAGGATAATATGAAAATATTTTAGCACCCTATATTGATGGGAGTAAGTGTACATCTATTAAAAGACAGAAATCACCCCACCCCAATTAGTTGATATAGCACATTTGGCTAATTGGTAAAAGAAATGTTATGTTCACAGATCAGATAAAAATTGAATTTCTATATCAATCTACCAAGCAACCACTAATTAAATGTTGAGTAGATTTCCGACATGTCCTATAAGTCCTACTATGGCTGTGATGTTTTGGTTTTCACTTTAGAATGTTTATTGATTCATTTCAATTTAACAGATATTTACTATCACTTTATGCAGGCATGAAGCTAGGCACTGGGATGCAAAGAGTAATTAAATACGGGACAAGGTGTGCCAAAGAAGACTACTCGTCTTCTTTGTAGGATTGGCTGCATGTGAGAATCCACATGAGAGGCTGAGAATACTGTACACAAAGATCCTTGATGTTCTTGAGCAAATCTCTAAAAATGCAGCATATAAAAAGTGTACAGAACAGATTACAAATGAGAAGTTGGCTATGCTTAAAGTGGAACCAGATGTTAAAAAATTAGAAGACCAACTTCAAGGTGGCCAGATAGAAGAGGGGATTCATCAGGCTGAAAATGAACTGAGTCTGGTGAGAAAAACAATGCAGTGGAAACCATGGGAGGCATTAGTGGAAGAGCCTCCTGCCAATCAGTGGAAACAGCCAATATAATTATTAAATGACTTTGGTGGGTTGAGGGAAATAGATGTAATTAAATATTCTGTTACATTAAGAGTGTGTTCATATTATTGATATTTTATAATCAAGAAAACTGATACAGAAAATACTTAGGAGACCCGTTAAAATGAATGATTATGGCAACATCATCTTGTGAGTCAATTTTTGATTTGTAAATTTTTCACACAAATTATTTCCAAGATGATATTTCTTTGAATAAAGAGGTTGTGGGAAGATCTGAAAATTAGAAAAATTCCTACCAATCTTCAATGCAGAGACTATAATCAAAAAGTAGTTTCTTTAGTAGTATCTTCAATACACCATTTAATATTTTTATTATCCTAAAGAAGAAAAAGCCCTTAATTATTGTCTAAACAAATTTATAGATCACTGTTTGAAGTAAAGGCAATGATTATTTTCAAACGTGAAAAGCAGCACAAGTGGCTGGAATAACAATTTGAAATTATGTTTAACCTCCTTGGCTGTGATCTTATGTATATAAAGCCAAATTTAAATGTATAATTATATAATAAAGCAAAAACAGCCATAC
The DNA here is from genome assembly GCF_003255815.1 of Theropithecus gelada. NCBI lineage: Eukaryota > Metazoa > Chordata > Mammalia > Primates > Cercopithecidae > Theropithecus > Theropithecus gelada. The sequence goes on along the minus strand of NC_037671.1, from coordinate 85,197,504 downwards.
TCACAAGGAGCTCAAAATTGTGAGGGGAAGGTAAAAATCATGTTTTAATTATTATGTTATAATGTGATGACATTGGATAGAAAAACTCTTTTCTTATTTTAAATCACGGGAGCACAGCAGAGTGATTAATTGTTCTTGACTTGGATGAGAGGAAGGATGGGGAAGACTTGAAGGAGGAGAGAACTTTTGAACTGCGTGTGGAATTATTAGAGTAAGAATAATAGAAGAATAGAAGAAAGAATAAGTGTCTTTCTCTCAGGCTTACATTAAGGCAAAAGACATGGATATGTACAAAATGTTCAGGGAAACATTGGACAAATAACTTGCCTTCTATAGCAATCTTACTTTTTTTTTTTTTTAAATTTATTTATTATTATTATACTTTAAGTTGTAGGGTACATGTGCATAACGTGCAGGTTTGTTACATATGTATACTTGTGCCATGTTGGTCTACTGCACCCATCAACTCGTCATTTACATCAGGTATAACTCCCAATGCAATCCCTCCCCCCTCCCCCCTCCCCATGATAGGCCCCGGTGTGTGATGTTCCCCTTCCTGAGTCCAAGTGATCTCATTGTTCAGTTCCCACCTATGAGTGAGAACATGTGGTGTTTGGTTTTCTGTTCTTGTGATAGTTTGCTAAGAATGATGGTTTCCAGCTGCATCCATGTCCCTACAAAGGACGCAAACTCATCCTTTTTTATGGCTGCATAGTATTCCATGGTGTATATGTGCCACATTTTCTTAATCCAATCTGTCACTGATGGACATTTGGGTTGATTCCAAGTCTTTGCTATTGTGAATAGTGCTGCAATAAACATACGTGTGCATGTGTCTTTATAGCAGCATAATTTATAATCCTTTGGGTATATCCCCAGTAATGGGATGGCTGGGTCATATGGTACATCTAGTTCTAGATCCTTGAGGAATCGCCATACTGTTTTCCATAATGGTTGAACTAGTTTACAATCCCACCAACAGTGTAAAAGTGTTCCTATTTCTCCACATCCTCTCCAGCACCTGTTGTTTCCTGACTTTTGAATGATCGCCATTCTAACTGGTGTGAGATGGTATCTCATTGTGGTTTTGATTTGCATTTCTCTGATGGCCAGTGATGATGAGCATTTTTTCATGTGTTTGTTGGCTGTATGAATGTCTTCTTTTGAGAAATGTCTATTCATATCCTTTGCCCACTTTTTGATGGGGTTGTTTGTTTTTTTCTTGTAAATTTGTTGGAGTTCTTTGTAGGTTCTGGATATTAGCCCTTTGTCAGATGAGTAGATTGCAAAAATTTTCTCCCATTCTGTAGGTTGCCTGTTCACTCTGATGGTAGTTTCTTTTGCTGTGCAGAAGCTCTTTAGTTTAATTAGATCCCATTTGTCAATTTTAGCTTTTGCTGCCGTTGCTTTTGGTGTTTTAGACATGAAGTCTTTGCCCATGCCTATGTCCTGATGGCTAGCCATAAGTAGAAAGCTGAAACTGGATCTTTTCCTTACTCCTTATACGAAAATTAATTCAAGATGGATTAGAGACTTAAATGTTAGGCAATCTTACTTTTTTATGTGAAGAGTGATGAGAAACATGGGAAAGACACCTGGATTCAGCCTGTGAGTGATCTGACACGCCATTCCTAGGAGTGTGGACCTTAAATCCTTAAATCCTCATTATGAGAAATGATGGAAAATTTTAAACAAAGTGTGATGACCAATATTAAATATCAGGAAGATTATTTTATCATGATTTCTTCACAGAGCTTCTTTGTGTTTTGGCACCTCAAAATCCAGTGCCACACTGACACCCAACCTGAACTTTTGATGCTGACCTCATTTCTCATTTTGGTACCTAAAGGGGCCCTTATTTATTCTCAGTGTTTTGAAGCCTCATGATATATGCCTTAGAGTTTTTTTGTTATCTATTTTAGACTCAGTCATTTCATCATTGAAAATGCCCTCCATGACTTGTTTGCTAATTTCCATAATTTCACCTGTTCCATCTTTCCAAAATTTCCAAAATTCCAGTGAGTTAGTATTTGAATACCTGTTCATCCTTCTTTTAGTTCTATTTTCTAAGTAATTTCTTTGACATTATCTTCTAATCCTTTCTAGAAAAGTGTTTGTTATTTGGAGGAAAAGCTTTTTCTTGAGAATAATTTTGATTATTTTTTTCTGTATAAACCAGGTCCTGTTTCACAGAAGTAATATCTTTTTTTAATAAAGTTTACTCTGCTCTCAAATTTATCTGTTTTTTATTACATGCTGTATTAAGTATTAAGCTAGTTAGCTAGTTAGTTGCCTTTGTGCTTTTCACATGAGAAGCTTTCTCAACATGTGAGATAATTCTTGTCTGTCTGGTCTTATTTCCAACTAAGGCATGGAAAGCTGATTGAAAGGAGCAGAGCTTTGGAACATCTATAGAAGGCAACAAACCAGGCTGTTTTGGTTTTTTGATTGTTTTGGTTTGGTTTTGAGACAGAGTCTTGCTCTGTCACCCAGGCTTGAGTGCAGTGGTGTGATTATAGCTTATTGCAGCCTCAAACTCCTAGGTTCAAGCAATCCTCCTACCTCAGCCTCCCACCCAGCAACAGGCCCTGGTATGTGTTGTTCCCCTCCCTGTGTCCATGTGTTCTCATTGTTCAACTCCCACTTATAAGTGAGAACATGCGGTGTTTGGTTTTCTGTTTCTGTGTTTGCAGAGAATGATGGCTTCTAGCTTCATCCATGTCCCTGAAAAGGACATGATCTCATTCTTTTTTATGGCTGCCTGTTTTTAAATGAGGTTTTATTTGAATACACCATGCTCATTCATTTATGTATTGTCTAAGGCTACTTTCATGCTACAACAGCAAAGTTGCATAGCAGACCATGTTGTCCACAAAGCTGAAAGTATTTGTTCTCTGGCCCTTTATAGAAAGTTTGCTGACCCCTGCTGTCATTTAAAGCCTATTATAATTTAATTAGAGAAGACTTTATAAAATACACTCAGACTTTTCATACTTTACATTTCCAGTTGAAATTTCCAAAAAGTACACACTGACACACGAAAAAAGCAGAGAAAAGAGTCCTAGACAGAACCATCACAACCCAAACTTCTCCCAAGATAAGTAGTGTCTATTTTTCAAGCTACTGAAGTATGTAATATATGCCAAGGACTATGCTAGTCACTGGGAGTACAAAGATGAATACCTGACCTTACCCTCAATGAGCTTAGAGTTCAGCAAAGAATGCAGGAAAACATGTAAACAGATGTTTATATAATGTCATGTAGCATATACTCTACAGGGGTTGTAAAGATCACTTAGAAAGCTCAGATGAAGAATTTTAAACTTTGAGCAAAATATGTTAAACTAAACATATTCATTTATTCACTGCTACCTCCCAAAATGCCACTAAAGTTAGAGTAAAAGAACTATATGTACATACACAAATATACATATACTCCTAGATACACATATACACTAATACTTAGAAGTATGCATACACAGAGACATATATATATAGGTAAGGCAAGCCACAGATATGGACAAAATATTCATAATGTGCATGTTTTGCAAAGGATTTGTACCCAGAATATATACAACCTGATAATAATAAGACAACTGAATAAAAATGGGCACAAGATTTGAATAGATACTTCACAAATGAAGGTATATGAAGAACAAATAAGTACAGAAATGGTGCTCAATATAGTTAGTTATCAGTAAAATGCAAATTAAAATCACAGTAAGATACTACTATATACTCACTAGAATGGCTTAGATTAAAAACACTGACTTTACCAAGTATTTATGATTTGAAGCAACTGAAACTCTCATATATTATTGATACTATGTGTGATGGTTAATTCTACATGTCAATTTGAATGGGACATAGGGTGCCAGATATTTGGTCAAATATTATATGGGTGTGTCTGTGAAAGTGTCTTTGAATTAGATTAACATTTGGACTGTAGACCAAGTAAAGCAGATTGCCCTCCTTAACATGAGTGGGCTCCATAAAATCAGATGAAGGCTTGAATGAACACAACAAAAAGGCTGACCTTCCCAAGAGTGATAACGAACTACTGCCTGAGAGTTTTGAGCAGGAACATCAGCCTGCCTGTCTTTGGATCCCAACATCAGCTCTTCTTGGGTCTCAAGTTTGCTGGCTTTCATACGGAAATGTTCATACTAGAGCCATCAGCTCTCCTGGGCCTCCATCTTCCTATATACATATATATCTATATATACTATACATAAATATAAACATAATATATAATACATTATATTATATATTATATACATCTATATATAATATAGATATCTATATATAATATATAATTATATATTACAATATATTATAATATATAAATATATATAATTATATAATTATATAATATAATATATATTATATATATTTATATATAATATATATATTATTTATTTATAATAATAATAATAACAACAAAAAGGCTGACCTTCCCAAGAGTGATAACGAAATACTGCCTGAGAGTTTTGAGCAGGAACATCAGCCTGCCTGTCTTTGGATCCCAACATCAGCTCTTCTTGGGTCTCAAGTTTGTGGGAGTGGATATTAAAGGTGTTGGATAATGGTAGAGAAACATAAAGTTGGACCAGGATTAATTTATTGAAATGGGCTCACAAAGTAGAGATTCTGTATTATATTATATATAATATATTATTTATTATATATTATTTTATTATATATAGTATATTATTATATATTATGTATATAAATATAATATATAAATAATATAAGTATATATAATATATAATATAATTTATAATATATTATGTTATATAAATATATACAATTAATATATAATATATATTTATTTAATATATAACATATATTTATATATAAAAATCATATAATATATATTTATATATTATATAATATATACTATCATATAATATATATTATAGCAAAATATGTATATATACAACAAAATACACACACACACACACACATACACACAGATATCATATTACTTCTGTTTCTCTGGATAACCCAGACTAGCACATATTTTAGAACCAAGAGTAATCCTAGAGAAATAGAATCTTAAGTATGAGTTATCAAAACTGACTCTAGTGTTTCTGTGATTGGATCTATAATCTGATTAAAGACACTAACGACTCTAAATTCAGTAGAAAAGAAAGCATTGATAGCCCATGGTGTGATCTGGCAAAAGAGATATGCAAAATATCTCCATTTGTTATCCTAATCAATCACTTACAAGAAGCAAAGAACTAGGAGGCTATGTATATAATATTTTTAACATATTTGGCAAACTAATAAAGGTAATGAGTCTAGTTATAGATCTAGAAGCAAAGATGGGTGGTGGATCTAGAAGCAAAGGCAGGTAATGTTACTATAAAAAAAAAATGGGAAAAGAAAAGCTTGGGCAAACTCAGAAATTCACATTGCCAGTTCACGCACTGCAAAAATGACCTGAAAGCTTCTATGGGAGTTATGAAGAAGAACCATCTCTCCTATGGCCTCAGGACCAAAATTGGTGAAAAATCAAACTTAAAATGGCCTTCTACAACTGGCTGCATTACAATGTAAGTTGAACACCGAACCTCATAAAATGTCTACTTTTGAAGTAAGGACATTGATTAGGAAGAATTGAGATCATGATAGTATGAGTGAGTGTAAGAAACCCCTAATAAAGCTGGGGATATTAACCCTCTGAATTCTGATGAACCTTTGCCAGTGGAAGAGTCCTCCCTATCCCCAAGAGGAGCTGGCCCTCTACCCCTAGTGGGAGCAACCACCCCACCTTCAATGACAGTGGCGTCTCTATCCCAGTCTGGGAGGATTAACCCTGCATTTCCAAGGAACTTGTAATGGCCTCCCCTGAGGCAGTTGCCATGCAAGATAGAGCTAAGTCTCAGAACCAAACAACACCATCCATCTTTGCTTCTAGATCTGTAATTAGACTCAAGTTCCAGCAAGAAGCTACAGGTAAGTGAGGTAGAAAATGCAACTCATGACAAGAGGTGCTATACTCCAAAAGAATGACTTAAGTTTTCTAATTTATACAGATATAGGTTAGGTAACATATGTGGGAGTGGATATTAAAGGTGTGGGATAATGGTAGAAAAACAGAAAGTTGGATCAGGATGAATTTATTGAAATGGGCTCACAAAGTAGAGATTCTGTATTTAGTGCTCTAGCTCAAGGAATTAGAAAGGGTTCTAACGGTTTGTTTGGTTGGCTGAAGCATGAATCAAAAGGTGGCCCAAAGTGAGTGAGTTGAAAATGCCAGACCTGCCTTTGTTTAATGTAAAGGAAAGCATTCAAAGGTATAGAAAGATTGGAATGTCAGCCTTGATTTGTTTTAATTTATTGTATTTAAGATCTAATCATCCACCCTGGATGGGTCCAGAAGACTATTGTGAAAAATAAATTTGTGTGAGAAGCCCCAGGATCCTAGAAGAGCTCTATGATCACTTTTTTCTGTAGGCCAGACCTTACAAGTGAGAACTGTGGTCACTGGATTGGGAAATTTAAATGTAACACATTTTTTTCTCCTGCACCTGGTTGGTGGTGTTATCTTACTTTTACATTTTTGTTATAGAAAACCAAATATACAAAAGTAAGGAGAATAGTTCAATGGACCTCCAAGTCCTCATCACCCACCTTCAATAATTATCAATCCATGGCCAACCTTGTTTCCTCTAAATACCTCCACTTCCTCACCCGCATTATTTTGTAGCAAATTTCATATATCACTTCACCTGTAAGTATTTTAGTTTGTATCTTCCAAAGACATATAACCACAATACCATCATATCTTCCAAAATAAAAATAATTTTTAACATTGTATTGTTGATGTTAAGAATTGTCTTAACTATGGTTTTTATTCCTTTCTCTTTTACGGTTTATTTGAATGAAGAATAAACAAGGTTTACGCATGCTAATTGTTTAACATTTCTTTTAAATATCTTTTAATCTATAGGTTCTCCCTACCATATTCTTTCTTACAATTTGTTTGTAAAAGCAACTGAGTTATTTGTCCTCTAGAGCATCCCACAGTTTGGATTATTTTTCAATTCCATTCTCATCATAACATTTGACATGTTCCTTTGTCCTCTGCATTTCCTATAAATTGGTAGTTAGATATAGATGAGGGATTGGATTCAGACTCAATTTTGGGGGCAAGACAATTTCTTATGTGGTAGTGAGTTCTTGCATCAGAAGGTTCATATCTGATTGTCTCTATGATGTTTGCAGTTGTTGAAGAGTATTCATAAATTAATTCCTATATTCATAAATTAATTAATGGTTGCAAAATGGTGATATTCTGATTCTATAATTCCTCCTTCATTTACTGGCTGGACTATTTCTAGAAAGAAAAACTTCCCTCATCAACCATTTGATTACCCTAAGGTATAGTTTGAATTAAAAATGCAAGGGAAATACTTGATTCTCTCCCTTAAAGAGGGTTGCTTTTGCCAATGTTCTGTTTATCTTGGACTAAATAATCTACAAAAGAGAAAACAGCCAGAAAGGCATAATTATAGGCCTTCCTTTTCAGATCTTTTCAGCTGGATTCAGGCACAAGCTATATAACTCAAGGCTTGTGGAGAATTTAAGTGCTCTGAAAACTGCCAGAGGCTCCCCCAAATTCTCATTTCCAGGATTCCTATTCTTATTTTTTAATCTCATCCAACCTGTTATTTACATTCACCACTATGTTTTCAGTTTGTCTCTTCACAGGAGCCAATCAAAGACAGAGACTATGCAAATTAGTTTGTCTTTTCCAACTGACTTCCTCTTTACTCCGCACACCTGAAGGGCACTCTACCGTGAGACAGCCCAGTGGAAAGAGTACATGTTTCTCTTTCTGCCTTTAAGCCTCTTTCAGCTTAAAGCTTCAGCCTCAGTCCAGTGGGGGAATCCACAGTTTTTGTAATTGGTACTTGACAGGACAGTTCTTCTCTTCCACTGACTAGTGTCTCAGAGTGCGATAAACCCACACACAGCAATCCTCACATTGGCTTTGTAAATCATGTTAAGCTCTTTGGTCTTTGGTGCTTAGAAGAAAATTAGAGTGGAATATTGGTCAGGAAAAAAAAAATTCCTCTGAAACTGAAATACCACCAAATGTGACCAAAGTCAAATTCTATTCTTAATAGAAACAAATTTGTTTCTCAAAGTGGTAGTAACTTTTATTTTCCAATTTCTAGGAATCTAACCTGGCTTTGTGAAAGTTGGACTTAGACTCTTGTGCATAGCAGGGATTTTTATAAGATAATTATTCAGAGTGAGGAATTCTGAAGGGTTCACGGACTAACCTTCTATTGGCCACACAATGCAATTCATGTTCCCAGAGATAGGCATGCAAGACAGACACTAGAAATTAAAAGGAAAGTTCTGGAATTAAAGAAGCAAAGTATTTTTAAAACTCTAAATATATGCCTTTGTTACTCATACATTTTAAAAATTTCTAGTTTATCTTTAATTGGATTGTTGAGATATAGTTCACATACCCTATAATTCTCCCAAGTACAAGTCAATGTTTTCAGTATATTCACAGATATATGTTGGGCCACAGTCGATCTTGTAACATTTTCATCACCTCAGAAAGAAACTTTACCCTTTAGCTACCATCCTCTATTTCTCCATTGCCCTCAGCCATAAGTAACCATTAATATAATCTACTTTCTGTCTCTATTGATTTGCCTCTTCACAGAATTTCATATCATGCAATCATACAATGTGTTACCTCTTGTGTCTGGCTACTTTGACTTCATCTAATGCTTTTAAATTTCAGCCATATTGTAGTATGTTTCGGCACCTCATTTGTTTTAATAACAATATTATTCTATTGTATGTATATACCACATTTTGTCTGCTCATTCATTAGTTGAACATTTGAGTTGTTTTTACCTTTTGGCTATTGAAAAATGCTGCTATATACATTCTTATACAAATCTTTGTGTGGACAAGTGTTTTCATTTCTCTTGGATATACACATAGGAATGGAATTGCTAGATAAAATGGTAACTATGTGTTTAGCAGTTTGAAAAACTGCAGACTGCTTTCCAAAGTGGTTGTACCATTTTCCATTCCCAGCAGCAGTGTATGAGGGTTCTGATTTCTCCACATTTTCGCCCAAACTAGTTTTTAGTCTCACTTTTTAATTTTAACCATTAGTGGATGAGAAGTAATATCTCCCTGTGGTATGATTTGCATTCCCCTGACAACTAATGTTGAATCTGCTTTCATGTGCTTAATGGCCATTTGTACATCTTAAAGAAGTATCTCCTCAGATCCATTGTATGTTTCTTAACTGAGTTGTCTTCTTATTATTCAGTTGTAAGAGTTCTTCAGCCTATTACAGGTATATAATTTGTAAATGTTCCCCCTTTCTGTAGGCTGTTTTTTCACTTTCTTGATAATGTCCTTTGAAGAACAAACATTTTTAATTTTAATAAAGTCCAGTGTATCCATTTTTTTCTCTTATTGCTGTACTTTTAATGTCATCTCAGAATCTACTGCCAAATCTGAGTTCAAAAAGATTTACCCCTATATTTTCTTCTAATAGTTTTATAGTTTTTGATCTTATATTTAGATTCTTGATTCACTTAGAATTAAACCTCATGTTTATATCATGAGGTAAGAGTTCAACTTCATTCTTTTGCCTGTGGCTATTTGGTTATCCTAGTAACATTTGTTGGAAAGACTATTCTCTACTCCATTTGATGATCTTAGGAAAAAAAATAGTTGACCATAGACATGTGGACTTATTTCTGGACTTTCAATCTATTGCATTGATCTCTATTTTTAACTTTGTGCCACACTATGTTAATTACTGTCACTATGTAGTAAGTTTCAAAATCAGGAAGAGTGAGTCATTAAGCTTTGTTCTTCTTTTTCAACATTGCTTTGTTTTTTCTAGATATTAACGTTTCCAGTACTGCAAAACAGCAGTTGGAATTTTGAGAAAGGACTGCATTGAATCTATAGACAAATTTGGGTATTAACGACTTGTGTTAGTCCACTTTCACACTGCTGATAAAGACTTACCTGAGCCTGGGCAATTTATGCAAGAAGGAGGTTTAATGCACTTACAGTTCCACATGGCTGGAGAAGTCTCACAATCATAGCAGAAGGCAAGGAGGTACAAAATCACATCTTAAACGGATGGCAGCAGGCCAAAAGGGAGCTTGTGTAGGGAAACTCCCCTTTTCAAAACCATCACATTCTGTGAGACTTATTCGCTATTATAAGAATAGCATTGAAAAGACCTGCTCCCATGATTTCATTAACTCCTGCCAGGTCCTTCCCACAACATGTATATTTATTTTATGTTAAGTTTATTGAGTTTCCTGAATGTGTAGATTAATGTTTTTTAATAAATTTGGAAATTTTCTGCTATCATTTTTATAAATATTTTTTCTGCTTCTTTCACTCTCTCCTTTCCTTCCAGTACTCTCATTATGTGTACATTGGTGCACTTGATGTCTCATATTTCTGTGAAGTTCTGTTCAATTTTATGCATCTTTTTTTCTCTCTACTTTAGATTGCATAATCTTCATCAATCTATTTTCAAGGTTGCTAATTATTTCTTCTGCCAATTCAAACCTAAATGAGATTTGAGTGGGGACATAGCCAAACCATATCATGTCTTAACAATATGAAGTCAATATCTGAACATAGGATTTCCTTCCATTTACTTAGGTCTTTAATTTCTATCAATGCTGTTATACAGTTTTCATTGCACAAGTCTTGCACTCCCTTGTTTAAATTTATTACTCCATTGTTCAGTATTCTACTTTAACATTTGTTTTGCAGTAGTAAATGTCTTCAAATATAGCATTTAATTTTTTAATAATTTTTATATGCATATTTTAGTTTAGTTACTCGACAGCTTATCATATACGTTTTATCAGATTTATACAAACTTATAATTTATACAAACTGAATTCCAGTGAACCATAGAAACATTTCTTTATAGTTCCATTCCCTTTTTCCCTTTTCTGATATTGTTATAAATACTACATCTATAAATGTTACAAACCCAACATGAAATTGTTATAATTTCATATAATTTTATATCTTCGAAAGAAATTGAGAGAAGAAAGGACAACAAGTATATATTTATGGCTTTTGTTATATTTATTTTCTTTTTAATCATTTTTGGATCTCATTTGTTCTTGTGGATTCAATTTACCATTTGAGATTATTTCCTTAGACCAATATAGGGTTGTTTGTACCGAGCTCTTTTGTGCTATTATTGGAAAATATATATTAGAAATATAATACATATAGATTTGGGACCTATATATTATATTAATCAGGGACCCTCCAAATATCTAACCTAATGTTGAAATTTGAAGGGGCCCAATAAATTATCACCTCCATTGTCTACGTTTTTTTGGCAAATGAACTATACAAGTGCAAGGCAGATAGAGAAGGAAATATATTATCTTTATTACTGGTCAGGAGATATTCAAGAATATGGTTTTCATCTGTAGTGCAAGTGTCAGAATTAGGCAAGGCCACATACCTGTCACCAGTGGTTTCCATGTATGACACCCGCATCTTTAAAATTTTATGTGTGATACTCGCATCTGTACACTCCACAAGTGGTGCTTGCATTCGTAAAATTGTATGTATCATGCCTGCATCTTTACAACTCCAGTATAGTCCTTACATCTGTAAAACTTGCAGTCTGAAGAAGCAGAGCAAGGCACAGGCTTTGTGAGGAGGTCAGCTCTCAAGATGAGGAAGCGAGAGGAAATATCTGGACTACACTCTCCCAGTTTTTCCTTCCAAACTCAACAATCAAATTAAGGCACTTATCATACTATGTTGTCTGAGCCAATCATGCACAGTTTAACAAAGTGACTGAGTTTCTATCCCAATGTTTTTCACAACTTCTTCAAGATCTGTAACCTATGACCCTCCCTAAAAGTACATCCTTTGCAATTCTCAACAACAGAATGCAGTCTTCCTTCCTGTCTTTGGTGATAAAAACAGATTTTTCTAATTATTATAAACACTACTATTGTTAGCATGTTCTATACTATATGACAAAATGTTCTTGTTTTCTTCAAGTGGAGGTTTTTGCTAGTGAGAGCTATGTTTGGCCATGTTCCTCTCTCAGGTGCCTCAGCAACCTGAACTCCTCCTTCAAGATGTATTCTATGTGGCTTGGCAAAATAGAATAGCATAGAATTTGAAATTCTCACTTTAAATTTCACCTGTGCAAGTTTCTAACTGTGTTTAAACATGTTATATGCACTTTGTAAATCTGTTTCTTCATGAATAAAGTATACATAATGATAAAAAACAAATCTCAAGGGATAGTATCTATAGGATCAGATGAGATAATAAATTTTAGAAAGTGATAAGCACTATATAAGTTACAATAACCTAGCCCTGAATAACACTAATACTTGTTTTTGCCATTATTGCTATTGGATTCATAAAAAATGATTCACTATTGCTAGATTTAGGAATACACCTAGCCAGTTCACATTTCTCAAATATAACAACTACACCTAGAAATATTACTTGTTATTATTAGAAATGAAAATAGTAGTAGTAAGCCTAAAAAGGTTTTAGGTTAAGCAAAATAACCTAAATAATTTATTTAAATTTTTAACTCTTAAATCTTGCCCAATTAAAGAGCTGTGTTGTGTTTATAGAAACTGTTTTTGTAAAGTCCAATATATATAAAGCTTTGTGCAACTGTATTTCTACAGAAGATGGGCATGAAATTGTCTTTTCATGAATTTAAGTTTGTTTTATTTAAGAGCTTCTCATAGTTCCCAAAATTCTAGCTAGAAGACAGTGTGGCGATTCCTCAAGGATCTAGAACTAGAAATACAATTTGACCCAGCCATCTCTTTACTGGGGATATACCCAAAGGATTATAAGTCATGCTGCTATAAAGACACATGCACACGTATGTTTATTGCGGCACTATTCACAATAGCAAAGACTTGGAATCAACCCAAATGTCCATCAGTGACAGACTGGATTAAGAAAATGTGGCACATATATACCATGGAATACTATGCAGCCATAAAGAAGGATGAGTTCATGTCCTTTGTAGGGACATGGATGCAGCTGGAAACCATCATTCTCAGCAAACTATCGCAAGAACGGAAAACCAAATACCCCATGTTCTCACTCATAGGTGGGGATTGAACAATGAGAACACTTGGACACAGGAAGGGAATCATCACACACTGGCTCCTATTGTGGGGAGGGGGGAGGGGGAAGGGATAGCATTAGGAGATATACCTAATGTAAATGACGAGTTAATGGGTGCAGCACACCAACATGGCACATGTATACATACGTAACAAGCCTGCATGTTGTGCACATGTACCCTAGAAGTTACAGTATAATGAAAAAAAAAATAGGAAAAAATAAAGGAAAGTTTGCAGGAAAGAGAACAGGTTAGAAAGTCTTGGTATGTCACCCATAATACTTATTATTATTATTATTATTATTATTATTATTATTATTTTTTGGAGACAGAGTCTTGCTCTGTCACCCAGGCTGGAGTGCTGTTGTGCAATCTCGGCTCACTGCAAGCTCCACCTCCCAGGTTCATGCCAATCTCCTGCCTCAGCCTCCAGAGTAGCTAGGACTACAGGTGCCTGCCACCACACCCGGCTAATTTTTTGTATTTTTAGTAGAGACGGGGTTTCACCATGTTAGCCAGGATGGTCTCCATCTCCTGACCTCGTGATCTGCCCGCCTTGGCCTCCCAAAGTGCTGGTATTACAGGCATGAGCCACCATACCCGGCCACCATAATACTTATTTTTAACAGATCAGAGTCTGATTTGGTAGAGTATTCTGGATATATAGAGCCAAATGGTGAATAATTAATTACTCCATTCCTCTAGGACTATCCTATTTCCACAGTTAGCAATGCAGTTCTTTTGAGATCACACTAATTGGCATTTAATTCTACAATGAAAGCACAAAATGCTCTCACAAGCTGTCTCAGCCCATTTTGTGCTTCTATAACAGAACACCACAGACTGGGGGTAATTTATAAACAACAGTTCATTTGGTTTATGATTCTGGAGGCTGAGAAGTCCAAGGCTGAGGGACTGCCTCTGGTGAGGGCTTTCCTGCTGCATCATCCCATAACAGAAGGCAGAAGGCAAGCAAAAGGATGTGAGAGGGCAAAAGAGCTAACTCACAACCTCAAACCATTGTGTAACCAGCATTAATCTATTCATAAAGGTTGAGCCCTTATGACCTAAATACATCCCATTAGGCCCCACCTTTCAATACTGTTACACTGGGGATTAAGTTTCCAACACATGAACTTTAGGGGACACATTCAAACCATAGCACAAGCCATCCCCCCTCACTGTGATTCTCATTTATGAAAACCAAAATAAAAGATTCTAATGCCCAATTTTTGTACCATACTGAGCACCTCAAGGGAATTGCCAAGAAACCTGACTTGTCATTGTGTTACTGGAGGTCCTTGCTCCCAGAGCTCCCAAGATGATGGCAGGCTGCTTCCAAAATGGTGGCAGGCCACTTCCAAGATGGTGGCAAGCCTCATGCTCTCTGACCTGGGGTTCTTGGCCTCACGGATTCCAAGGAATGGAATCTTGGGCAATGCAGTGAATGTTATAGCTCTATTAGAAGCCGTGGGTTACGGAAGAGAATGGTGGAACCCAGTGACTAGTGTTCAGCTCAATTAGGATTAACCCAGGCACTTAGCCATGCAGGAACAATGGCAAGCCTTTAGCCCAATCTGGAGTGGCAATAGGTGTCTCGCTGGATCAGGAGCACAGCAGACACCCTGCTGGATCCGGAGGGATGGAAGTCAGCGGCGGGTCTGTGACAGCGGCAAACAGCAGTGGTGGATGGCGAGTGAAAGCTGAGCTCCAGCCGTAACAAACACAGACCAGAAGAGTGCAGTTGCAAGATTTAACAGAGTGAAATAGAGTGAAAACAGAGCTCCCTTACAAAGGGAGGGGACCCAAAGAGGGTAGCCATTGCCAGCTCGAATGCCTGGGTTTATATCCTGATCCTTGTCCCTCCTGCTGCGCTCTCAGCCAACAGATTATTGGCTATTTCTTTACCTTCTGTTTTTGCCTAATTAGCATTTTAGTGAGCTCTCTTTACTATCTGATTGGCCGGGTGTGAGCTAAGTTGCAAGCCCCGTGTTTAAAGGTGGCAGCGGTCACCTTCCCAGCTAGGCTTAGGGATTCTTAGTCGGCCTAAGAAATACAGCTAGTCCTGTCTCTCAGTTGCACCAGAGGAAAATACAAATTGCTCAAGTGAGCTAAGCAAAACACAAATCTGTATATTAGGTAGTGGTTTATCATGTAGGAACTCAGATGTTCCACAGCAATCCTGAATTGTATGGTTTATGATTTTTCGGTCTGGAAGTAAGATGGAAGGAACATTCATATCCATCTATTATCACAGATATACTCCACCAAAAAAAGATGACAATAAAAATGATTCTTTAAGACTTGTATTTCTTTTCCCCATACAAGTCTGAGAACAGAGAATTTAGTCAGCCTCTGGTATTTACCCGGCTCAATAGCTCAGACATAGACCGTGGCCCTTGCGGCATAATAACTTAAGGCTTCTACACAGAAAACCAGACAGTCATTCAGCGAAAGTCTACTTTCTCCCCTAGCCTCTCACGTACTTAAAATCACCATCATGTAGCCCACAAACTTTCCCTTCTCCAGGCTTAGCATCCCAGTTTCTTTTAGTTCTTCATCTTGTGGCATGTTCTCAAACTTCCTTCGCCTTCTTTATTGCTGTCTTCTGGGCCTCATTAAATTTGTTGATGTTAAAGCATGCTACACAGGAAATTTAGACAATGCTTTTGGCATGGCCATCATCATGGGGTGCAATAATTAACAACAATAAAACTTCCTTTGCTTGAGACATCATCTATTTCTATTAATGTAACTAGTATATCAGCTTTGTTATAGCTATCTCCCACCATTAACTTATATAAAACTTAATCTCAACTAAATTTTTTTTCACAGGTGCTGCCTTATTTAAATTTTTACTTTTAATTGAGAAGTAATAATTCCATAGCCCAGGCATGGTGGGCCACGCCTGTAACTACAGCACTTTGGGAGGCTGAGGTGGGAGGATCACTTGAGGTCAGGAGTTTGAAATCAGCCTGGCCAGCCAACATGGTGAAACCTGTTTCTACCAAAAATACAAAAATTAGCTGGGCTTGGTGACATGCACCTGTAATCTCAGCTACTTGGCAGGCTGAGGCAGGAGAATCACTTGAACCCAGGAAGTGGAGGTTGCAGTGAGCAGAGATTGCACCACTACACTCCAGCCTGGGTGACAGAGTGAGACTCTGTCTCAATAAATAAATACATAAATAAATAATAAATAAGTAAATAAATAAAAATAATTGCACATATTTATGAAGTACAACACAATGTTTTCATATGTATATACTTGTGGAATAATTAAATCAAGCTAATTTACATATCCATCACCTCATATACTTTTGATTTTTTTATAGTGAGAATATTTAAAATCTATTATTTTAGCAATTTTGAAATATAAAATACATTATTATCAACTATGGTTAGTTTGCTGTGCATAGATCTTGAAATCTTATTCCTCCTGTCTAGCTGGAATTTTGTACCCTGTGGTCAACTTCTCCTCATCAGGCCTCTAGTAACAACCATTCTACTTTCTACTTTAGTAAGTTTGACTTTTTAAATGTGGAATCCAAAAAGTCACTTTCACTTACTCCATAAGTGAATTGTGCAGTATTTGTCTTTGTGTGCTTGGCTTACTTCACATAGCATAATGTTCTCTAGGTTCATCCATGTTGTTGAAACGACATGGTTTTCTTTCCTAAGGCTGAATAGTATTCCACTGTGTAAATGTGTCACATTTAAAAAAATTCATTCATACATTTTTGGACCCTTGGGTTGATTTCATATCTTGGCTATTGTGAATAATATTGCAATAAACATGGAAATGTAGATAGCTCTTTAACATACTGATTACCGTTCTTTTGGATATATAGCCAGAAGTGAGATTGCTGGATCATATGATAATTCTCTTTTTGTTTTTTTGAGGGGCCCCCATGCTTTTCTCCATAATGACTGTGCTAATTTACATATCTACAAACAGCATACAGGGTTCCCTTTTCTCCACATATGCACCAACACTTATTATCTTTTATCTTTTTTATCTTAGCCACTCTAACAGGTGTGAGGTGATAGCTCATTGGGATTTTAATAAGCATTTTCCTGACAATTCGTGATGCTCTGCATTTTTTAATATATCCTTTGGTCATTTGTCTGTCTTCTTATAAGACATGTCTCTTCTATTCCTTTGCCCATGTTTTAATTTGTTATTTGTTTCCATACTATTGAGTTATTTGAGTTCTTTATATACTTTAGATACTTACTCTTTATTAGCTGAATGGTTTGCAAATATATTCTCCCATTTTGTAGAGTGTCTCTTCACTCTGTTGATTGAATCCTTTACTGTGCAGAAACTTTTTAGTTTGATGCCATTTCACTTATCTATTTTTGTTTTTGTTGTCTGTGCTTTGGAGTTATATGCAAAAAATCATTCCCCAGACCAGTGTTGTGGAAATTTTCCCCTATGTTGTCTCCTAGTAGTTTTACAGTTTCAGGTGTTACATGTAGGTCTTTAATTCATTTTGAGTTTATTTTCATATATTGTGTGAGATACACCCTTAAAATTTAAGTACAGCCCTTAAAATTATTCCTATTAAAATTTATCTTTTCTGAAATACTGAGAATGCTATAAAGTAAGGATACCTGTCTGCCTGGTTACCACTGAATCATCTCTTAATTCCTGGCATATACTAAGTACTAAATACATTTTTTTTAAATGGCTGAATAAATAAACCCATCCCATTATCTCAGGCTATGCAGATCCTTTTAGATTTTGGTTTTAATGACAAAGGTATTATGTTTTGTTTTTAAACTGTGTAATCTACAAATCTGATCAATATTCTAAGTTCTTACTCAAGCGACTAACAATAAACCCCACCAGTACCTAGTCAAGGACAGAGTCTTCAGATACATTTTTAAAAACCTCCCTCCAGGTCAGGGTAAGACTATTAATTAACAAACTGAAATGACATAATTGAGATTTCCCTTTGATAATTAAACCATAAGTTAACATCCATATGCAGAGCAGGTACAGCAAAGTTGCCTTTAAAAAACAAACAAACAAACAAACAAAGAAAATGTTTCAGACCTGTATCACGTGCCTAAAACCTGGTTGAATGCACTAACTTAAGAATATGACAGTCAGAAGTGAGTTGGAGAAAAGAGAATGTGTTGAAGATCCCATCCAGCCTTTGTCCAGGTTGTAGGGCCTAGTCAGACCAACTACAGAATGTCTGCTTTGGAGATGGACAACACCAGCCTTTAAGAGCTTAATGCCATTAAACATTGGCACCATCTAACTAACTCTCGCTGCTCTGATTCCATCATGACCAAGACACCTGCTTTTACCACCTGTTCACTGTGTTACTTTGGGTCATTATATTAGCTTTGTGTTTTGTTAGTTCCCCCTCTGTAAAATAGAAATACTCATAATACCTACTCCATATGATTGGGAATTAAATGGCAGTAAATATATATATAAAACTTCGCTATAATAACCACTCTGAAAATAGAAGAGAAAGTGTGTGCTAGACCTATTTGATCATCCAGGCTACTCGATTGATATTTCACATTGCAAATTAATAAAATGGTATGAAAAGCTTTGTTGACATGAGACAGATTCCTTTAGTTAAAACTGAATATGAAAAATAGTACATTTATAAGTTTCATAGGCCTGCATATTCAAAGTCTTCTGGATACCCAGTGAATAGGGTCCTTTCTGGCAGGCCTTTCCCTTACTGGACACCTTTCTTTTCAAATTTCTAGAGTAGAGATTAATTTTGTGTTTTGACACAATCTAAGAATCTTTGTATTTCTGAGGGATTAACTCACAGATTAACTATCAGAATTTCTGAGGGATTAACTATCAAAATTAATCTAGTATTAATTATATGGGATTACTTTATGTTTTTTGACTTTTATGATTTCTTACTATTTTGTTATGTCTTTCTCCATATAGAGTATGATTTCCTGGTTTGTTTTTGTTTGTCTTCAAGTCATTTAAAATATAAGTAATACTGTTTTAAGTTCTACTAGATTTTACTTGGATAAGTATGAGGAAAGATTTAGTTTATTTAATTCTTAAACAAGGAGCGATCTACCGAGGCCTGATGTTTGCCAGCAAACAGGTGGGAGTTTCTCCTTGGCACCAACACTGTCATTTGTTTATTGGTAAAATCCCAGAAGAAATATTTTATTTTATTCTTGCACACACAGTGCATGACAAACAAGAACCCCTAGAGTGCCTCCAGTCCTCATTTCACTCTGGGACTGGTCTCTCATCTCACCCTTAATGTTTTCTGCTACTCCATTGACCATATTGCATTATTAGGCTGGAGTCTCCAAAGAAATGTAGAAAGAACAGAGAAGTGGGTAGAAAAAATGTGGAATAGCCCTGGCCACCTCAAAATGCAACTCAAATGTAGAGAGATAACTTTCTTCCGTTAGCCTACAAATGTACTATATCTTCTGGGCAGAAATACCCCTGCCATTTCATGACTTCTACTACTGACTCTAGATCTGCATCAAGTCACGCAAATACTTCTTAAGAGGTGGCACATGATCAACCATATACCCAATTTTTATCATGGCTAGTTTTCTGCATCTCTTTCCTCATTTCATAAGTTTTGCAATAGGAAGATCAGGAGGAGAAAATTATAAGAGGCACCTATTGTGAATTGCCTAATTCCTTTTTGTTTTCTGACATTTTGAGGACATCGTCTGGTGAAAACTGGGTAACTTCTTATTAGACCATAAGCAGTGCCTTCAACTGTTTTGTGTTGCTATAAAGGAATACCTATGTCTGAGTAATTTATAAAGAAAGAAGGTTAATTTAACTCACAGTTCTGCTGACTGGAAGGTTCAAGATTGCGCATCTAATGAGGGCCTTAGGTTGCTTCCACTCTTGGAAGAAGGTGAAAGGCAGTGGGCATGTGACGAGATAATATGGCAAGAGCGGAAGTAAGAGAAAGGTGTGGGGAGGTGCCAGGTTCTTTTTAACCACTAGGTCTCAGAATAACTAATAGAGTAAGAAGTCACTACCCCAAGGATGGCACCAAGATATTCACGAGGGTTCTGCTTACATGACCCAAACACCTTCCATGAGGCCCCACCTCCAAAATCGGGGATCATATTTCAACATGGGGTTTGGAGCAGATGAATATCCAAATCCTAGCAGGCAGCAACATGACATAGTGGTAAAAAGCATATGTTTTGGAATCAGACAAGAACTGGCTCAAATTCTAGACATTGAGATGTATGATCTCCAGCAACTGAAGTCACTTCTATGAGTCTCAGTTCACTCACCTGTAAAATGGACCTCATAATGCCTAATTCATAGGATTTTGTAATTAATAGAGAAAACATATATAAATGGTTTATATTTAAAAGTCATTCAAAAAATAGTATTTACAAAAATAGCATTAATAGTTTCCTAGGGGTTCCCCAACACCCCTCTCTCTGGTCAGCAAGAGATCTGGGAAGATATGGAATAAACAGAGCTCAGCCCTCCTGCTCCCACTTCAGTCAAAGAAGCCCTGCTTCTATCTGTTCTGCTTCTGTATGAAATTTCTCCTTAGTGAAAACAAAAGTTCTCCTTAGTGAAAACAAATTTTTAAATCACACAATTGGACAATCAGTGACTTGCATAGACTGGGAAACTAAGAAATGGGTGAAGGCTTTATTACCTGAGTCACAGCCTACCCACTCATGCTGGCACTGTCATCTGACAGTCTTCTACCCACCAAGAAAAGGATGGCACCTTTCTTCCCCATCCCTATGCAGTTATTAAGCCTACAGTCATAAACCAGTAGCTTCCTAATTTTACTATATCTTTCTCATTTTATTATTTAACATTTAATGTGTTAAATTTATTTTTTTCTAGAAAACTTGAAAAATTACATGAAAATAGAAAACTATTTAAGCTCATTTCTGATCCCATCATCCAAACATAACCAGTATAATGTGTTTTTACAGGGACTTATACATAGATTTTGGTTTCATTGCTTTAACTGAGTTACAATTGCACATCTCTTACGACTTTTTATTCTATTGTTGTTCTGTAGTATCCTAGATATTTTTTCTATATTTCTATACTCTCTTTTAAAGGATAGTGTATTATTACATCCAGTGGGTGTCCTATAGTTACTTAGCCTTTCCTCTATAGTTGGACATTGATGTTAATTCTAATTTTCTTATATCCTAAATAACATTATGATAAATATCATTGTACATGGAGTACTTACAAATTATTTTTAGGGTGATTTCTTTTATATACATTCATAAAGCAAAATCACTGCATCAAATAGTATGAACAATTCAAATATGTCAATATACACTGCTTTCTAAAAGACTAGCATAAATTTTCACTATCACCCTTATAGTGTGCAACCTTCTTGCCCTCACCAGCTTTGGTAGCCCACAATATATTTTCTTATGACTAAAAAATAAAACCCAAAGAAGACTAGAAAAAAACACAAACTACCTTCAGATTTTCTTTACATTTGTAATAATATCAGTCTTTATAAGGTAAAATTAGATAACGAACATAACAGTAACTCTGAATGTGATTACATTGTTGAGAATTTAACTTCTCTGTGTAAAAAGCTAATGAAGACTTATCTACTGTTTAAACATAAGCAGTTTGAGGAAAATGACCATATTATCCACATTACAAACTAGTGCTCTCTAATCTCTTGCCATTTTCTTATATTGGAGCACATTGAAAAAATGAATACTCGAAAGATTATGTACAATAATACTGACTTGCATTCAAAGGTTATGCTTTTAAGATTACATCTATAAAGCCATGAAAAACCTCCAGGGGTTTAAATAGCAATATATGAACCGCCTAAAATGTGGACTAAAATGTAAGTGTTAAGGAATATTGCTGCATTATTCTTTATTTCTAATGGAATATAAATAATTTCTGATTTTCTTCAGAACAAGACTTGAGCTTAGCTGGAAGCTAATTGCTATGAAAAAGTAATAAAAGTTTCTTGTACTCTAGAATATTTTTAATTGCTAAGTCTTTCCCCCCACTATGAGAACACTCAAATGACATCAGAACTTTTTCTGCCCGAAGTACTCAGGTGGAAAAGATCTGTATATGCAATGAGAACACATAGACACAGGGAGAGGAACATCACACACATGGGCCTGTTGGGGGGTGTGGAGGAAAAGCAGGGAGAGCATTAGGACAAATACCTAATGCATGTGGGGCTTAAAACCTAGATGACAGGTTGACAGGTGCAGCAATCCACCATGGCACATGTATACCGCTGTAACAAACCTGCACTTTCTGCACACGTATCCCAGAACATGAAGTAAAAGGAAAAAAAAAAAAAAAGACAAGAGTTGTACATGAAAGCAAAAATGTAACAGATCAGATACAAGCTTCCTACCCATAAAGTGAAAAGGAGCGTGCCAGACATACCAGTCACCAAAACCTCAGCTACTGTGCCAACAATTTCCAGTGATGTTCCAAGGAGAGTTTACCTTAATTTATTTAATTTAAAGCAAGTCTATGCTGTTTGAGACCAGGATTGGTGGGACAGGTAATGATAGCAAACAAATATCTATTGGGTATTTTTAATTCTAAAAAGAGGAAGAATTGCTGCTTTATGGTTTCAATTCTAAATTAAGCTGGAAAATGTGGCAGACGAGAAAGCATAACAAAGCTTTCCTATCCATCATGTTTGTTCAAAATATAGGTCAATCAAATTCATACCCTATCTTCTAATCTGGCGTAAGTTAATAGTTTCTAATTTTGGCCACTCAAACATTTCACTCAAACAAGCAGCAAAATAGACTCTCATGACTTTATTCACTCATCTTCTTTTAAAGGAGCTGTAGAAAATGAAATGTCCCAAAGGCAGACCACCAAAGAGAAAAGACCAGAAAGAAAGAGCCTGAGTAATTCATAAGCTGAAGAATCAGAGGTAGGAAAACCAAGAAACGAAACAAGACGAACAAGATATATCTTTCTCTTTTATTTTCTTTTCAATTCCTTTGATCATTATTGGTGATTTTAGAATCTTGTTCAATAGGCTGTGTCCCATTAAAATGGACACAGATGTTATAAAAGAGGGTTTTCTGAAAACTACATAAAATGAGCTAAAGCCCTTACTACAGCAGTTCATAGCCTTGGTTATGCGTTAGAATAACCAGGGGAGCTTTTGAAAACAACGTCTCAACCAAGTTTAATCAGAATCTCTGGGAAGGAGGCCTGGGCATCAGCATATTTTTAAGCTCCCTGGCATCGAACTGTGCCACCAGAGTTAGAAGCACAGCATTCCTATGGCATAGGTAAAGTGACAATCTCATAAAACTTTTATTGGTTAAAGTTGTTTATGTCCAGATTGGGAAAAAAAAAAAAAAAAAGAGAGAGAGAGAGAGAGAGAAACCTAATTTCTCTTTTTCATTTTAAGTGTTAGTAGGAAGTCACTTTTTCTGTAATATGCAAATTCTAATGATTTTGTAACTACCCATGCACTTTGAAGTTTATTTACCAGATTTCTCTTTCCCCAGACAATTCTCACATGTTCCCCAAGTCCACTGTTCATATTTTCCTAAAGTCTCTTTCCACCTCAGCTGGGCATTTGGCTTTAGTCTGCTTGTCTTGCTTTTCCTATGGGCAGTCCCCTCCAAATAATCCCTATTGTTTTCAAAAGGTTCCCCAAACTCCAACACAGACTCAGTCTTTATATTTTCCATCTGAAACTTTCAATACAATTTCATTGATGATTTGGACTTAGAGCAGACATACAACAGAAAAGTCAACTATCATTGCTACTTGAGAGGCCACCATGAAAAGCCAAGTCCTGCCCCCTACAGCTCCTTCTTTCCCTCCCTTCTTTCTCCTCTGGTGCCTCTTATCATGCCATGGCATGAGAGAAGTTACTGGTTCCTAGTCATTGTCCCCCTCTACACTGTCTAATGCTCATAGTCTGGATCATCTTCCCCCTACTCATGTCCTCTCACCTACTCTGTGAAGAGCCTTTAGTTCTACCAGCTTTGCTCAGGCACTTCTGTGTCCTTTGAGATTATTTCCAGTCACTAGGGCACTATGGTAGTCTGAGGACTGCCTCCAGCCTTGTGTGTCTAGACACTCTAGGCAGCACATCATTCTGCCCATGCAGTGCAAGGATCTCTAGAGCCTCGGTTTGTTTGTCTGGGCTACACCCAGATATCAAGCACAGATCCCCTCTGACCTCAGGTCATCAAAATTATATAAGACTGGCCAAGGGATGGTGACAGAGAGGGCAGGGCATAAGCTAATTTTCAGCAATCTATCGTCTTTTATCTCCTCTCCATCTCTCTTCTCTCTTCAACTCATTACACTTGGACAAATTTAGTTCAGGAAACTGACTCTGAAAACATCATGCTTCCCAAATGTATTATTTATACCACAAACTGACTTTCGCAGGTTAAAAACATTCTTCTACTTTTGGGATGGGTTGGGTTCAAAAGTCTCCTTAGAAGCTCAAAAAACTGCCTGCCTTTTCCTTGTGTATACCTACTATAACTACACATGAGGGGTTATGCCAAAGTCAAAGCTTCCTCTAAATGATGGGGAAGGAAAAGGAAATTAACAGAAAAAAAATCTCAGCAATCAATATTGAGACATCTTTTCACACCCTGGAAAGGGTGGAAATACTCTGCCAAAGAAAGGACAAGAAGTTGAGAGGCCCAGGAAGACGTAAAGGATGCAGGTAAGATTTGGAGAAATGTGAGATATGGCAGCTGACCCCTCAAAAGAGAGACTTGGGAGAGGAGACTAGCCCATAAAGATGTTATAGTGAGATACAGCATGTTTTGTCCTCCCATAATCCCCAGGAAATCCTCCTTGCTAAATTTGTTAGAGTGAATGCAAAAATTGTATTTTGCATTTTAGAGTGAATGCAAAAATTGTGTTTTGCATTAAGGTTGGTGTGAGGAGGAAATGAAATAGAAATAGGTCATAGTTAGAAAACAACTTGCCTTAAAAGAAAATAATTGGCAGTCATGCCACTCTGCATCGACTATTGGTTATATTTCCTAAGGTAACAGATTAATTCACTGGAACTACATCTCCAATATCTTCATCCATGCAAAGGCCCATTTATTCAAAACTCCATGATCTTAATGACAAAATCTATCCAAACTATTCAACCTTAAAGAGTTGTTTATTGGAAGAGTAACAAGTAACAGAGGCATTTATTTCACATGAGGACTGGAATCAGAATCTGGAAAATCAGGACCCCAAGTAATTTTCTCTATTTGTTTAGGACCATATGGCTCTTATCTCTTCTTCTTTCTATGCACAAAAACACAAGGAGCATAATGAATTTGGGGGACTCCATAGTGCCATATAACTGTAGGACAGAGCATCAGCTGAGGGGTAGACTAGAGATGGGATGGAAGAAACAGGCATGGCCTGGTCTATTGGAGGCACCCAATCAATGTACATGAAATACATTCTTGATGATGACTTTTGTTTCGGAGATGTTGTGGGTCATTTGAGTGGAAAACACCAGGAAATTGATTGGTAAATTTGAAGAACAGGAGAAACTTCTGCCAGGCAAAGGAGATATACATTACCAGCCTTAAGTACTGTCATTGTTTGCACATGGAATGGATAAATTACCCAGAGAGACTGTGTAGAGTAAATAAAAAAGGAGACTAAGGACATAAGCCTGGGGGCCACTGGCATTTAAAGGATGAGCAACGAAAGAAGAGCTTTAGAATAACAATGAACAGGACTAGTCAGAACAGTAAGAGGAAAACAGAGTGAGTAGCACTGCACCAACAACAGCAAAGGGATCTTCAAGAAGGAGGGATCGGAGAAAAGAACCAAAGACTTTCTGAAATCAATGTTGGTAACAAAAAAGCTCGCTCTCTGTTCTTGATGACCCTGGTTTCTGGGGATGGGCTTGGCAGAGGCAAGAGTGTACTAGCTTGAGGAGCAAATGTGCCACGTCGGTGCAGGCAGCAGGAAGGACCACGCCTTAGCAGGTGCCCTACTTGCTGTTTTTATACAATCTGCTTTATCTAATCTTCATAGCAATCCTGTGAATCAGGGATCATTCTCCCCACTTTACAGATAAGACAAAAAAGGACTCAGAAAAAAATTTCAAGAACCCAACTTCCATTTCTGATAATACAGCAGACAGATAATCTGAACAATCCTTGTGTGGAAAATCAACTAACAGTGTTCATTTTATCATAATATTTTATGTCATTCACATATGTTAGTTATAAATACTTTTATATAGTTTATATTAAGTTTTAAAAATTAAATTAAATTCACAGAGCTAACAGAGGCATTGCCTATATTCAAACTACAATCTGTCAAACCAAAAATTTGCATTTTTTGCTAATTATTTGCTTTGAGGGGAATGGTTTTAAAAACTAAAATAGTAAGAGTACCAATTTAAAATGCCAGAATACTAGGGCAATCAGGCAAGAGAAAGAAATAAAGGGTATTCAGTTAGGAAAAGAAGAAGTCAAATTGTCCCTCTTTGCAGATGACATGACTGTATATTTAGAAAACCCCATTGTCTCAGCCCAAAATCTCCTTAAGCTGATAAGCAACTTCAGCAAAGTCTCAGGATACAAAATTAATGTGCAAAAATCACAAGCATTCTTATACACCAGTAACAGACAAACAGAGAGCCAAATCAGGAATGAACTTCCATTCACAATTGCTTCAAAGA
This sequence comes from Theropithecus gelada, assembly GCF_003255815.1. Classification (NCBI taxonomy): domain Eukaryota; kingdom Metazoa; phylum Chordata; class Mammalia; order Primates; family Cercopithecidae; genus Theropithecus; species Theropithecus gelada. The sequence goes on along the minus strand of NC_037671.1, from coordinate 85,170,666 downwards.
GAATAAAATACCTAGGAATCCAACTTACAAGGGATGTAAGGGACCTCTTCAAGGAGAACTACAAACCACTGCTCAGTGAAATAAAAGAGGACATAAACAAATGGAAGAACATACCATGCT